>NW_026044087.1:0-102000 GCF_937001465.1 Orcinus orca | reverse complement strand
AAAGCATCTGTAATGTTGCACCCGAGTACCAGGGGACAAAAACTGAGACATATTTGAACACGTCTCCCGATCACACGGTTGATCATACTCTGGGTTCCACATGCATGTTTTAGCTGAAGGAAGAATCCCTTAAACCTGGAGAGTTGAGACCCGTGGAATGGGTACCATGCAATATGACTTCAAAGGGTCTTCATTTGCTCACCGAACCTCTCCAATCCTATCACTGCTGCATTTATGCCCCTGTACACACGCTTGATTCTCTTTCGGAGACATAGCAATCCATAGGTTTTAAGATACTTACTAGTCAGGTACATTCTTAGGCGTTTAATATGGGGTGTTGAGTCCATTTCGTTGAGCAAGGAGTAGCTCTTGTCTATTCCATATTTGGCTTAAGGAACTTTATCTGTGCTCATTTCAATCTCTGGTTTTATGCAACACCCCAACTCACCTTTCCCCTTAAGCCAGCATAAGTTGGTTTTCTACATTTGAGACCCTCTTGTGTTTTGTGATCCAGTTCCTGTGTTGCCAAGTTTACATTCCGTGTATTAGTGATATCTTATGATGTTTCTTTTTCTGTGTGACTTATTTCAGTTAGAATCATCACACCTGAATCCACTCATTATGCTGCTACGGGCCTGATGACATAGATTTCATTGCTGAGTGATATTGCATTGTACGTAAGTACCAAAACATCTTTATCCATTTTTCACTTTCTGCGATATTGAACTTGTACCGTAAACGAGGTTTTTGTATACAGAGCCGTACGAAATTTTGGGGTGGCTGTGTCTTTTTGATTTTAATTTCCCTAAGCTATAGGACCATAAGTGGATGTGCCCTAGGCACTGTTGCTTTGTTTTTTAGATGTTTCAGGAAACACCATACACTTCTCCCGAGTGGCTGTTGGCAATTTACATCCCGCCCATCAGCATAACAAGGCTCCCAGTTCTCCATGGCCTGTCCTGCCTTTCTGGATTTTACACTTTTTTCAGATGGCCCTTTTGACTGGGGGAACTGATACTTCATTGTAGTGCAGATTTCCTTTGCAAGCTTGCTTGTTTGGACCAAAAGGGCGTATGCGTTTTTTCCTTAATATATTCAGGAAAAAACGCATACGCCCTTTTTGGCCAAGTGCATCATTGTGGACGTTCTGCCTCTTTTCCTATGCTTTAAATGCAATTCCAGTCTACCTCCTGAAATCGGTTTCCTGCAATTCTGCCCCGCTTTCAAGTCCTCTTGGCAGGCTTACTTCAGTATATTTTTGGACGATAGCTGTCATTTATAACTCTGCAGGTTTGTGAATTACAGTGCCCCTGAGCTCCTTTCTTCAACTCGCTTTCTTGTGAGTGGCCGCAACACCGCAGGATTGCTTCAGGCCCTAATCTGGTTCCTGGATGGCACGCTGAGCCTTTGGTTAATTCCTCTTCCTGGTGGGAAATGAGAGTTAAATTTGCCCGTCCAGTCACCTCCAGCTAGTCTCTCATTGGTTCTCCCTATTCCTGTTCATCTTCCGCAGAAATTGCAAACTGGGCCAAACAGGAGGTTAAAGGCACTGACTCTCCAAGTCGGGAGAGTGTTAGTAAAGCTTCTGGAATGTTGCACCCGAGTACAAGGGGTTGAAAACTGAGACATATTTGAACACGTCTCCCGATCACACGGTTGATCATACTCTGGGTTCCACATGCATGTTTTAGCTGAAGGAAGAATCCCTTAAACCTGGAGAGTTGAGACCCGTGGAATGGGTACCATGCAATATGACTTCAAAGGGTCTTCATTTGCTCACCGAACCTCTCCAATCCTATCACTGCTGCGTTTATGCCCCTGTACACACGCTTGATTCTCTTTCAGAGACATAGCAATCCATAGGTTTTAAGATACTTACTAGTCAGGTACATTCTTAGGCGTTTAATATGGGGTGTTGAGTCCATTTCGTTGAGCAAGGAGTAGCTCTTGTCTATTCCATATTTGGCTTAAGGAACTTTATCTGTGCTCATTTCAATCTCTGGTTTTATGCAGCACACCAACTCACCTTTCCCCTTAAGCAAGCATGTTGGTTTGATAAATTTGAGACACTCTTCTGTTTTGTAATCAAGTTCCTCTGTAGCCAAGTTTACATTCCGTGTATTAGTGATATCTTATGATGTTTCTTTTTCTGTGTGACTTATTTCAGTTAGAATCATCATACCTGAATCCACTCATTATGCTGCTACGGGCCTGATGACATAGATTTCATTGCTGAGTGATATTGCATTGTACGTAAGTACCACAACTTCTTTATCCATTTTTCCGTTTCTGCGATATTTAACTTGTAACGTAAACGAGGTTCTTGTAAACAGAGCCGTCCCAAACTTTGGGGTGGCTGTGTCTTTTTGATTTTAATTTCCCTAAGCTATAGGACCATAAGTGGAAGTGCCCTAGGCTCTGTTGCTTTGTTTTTTAGATGTTTCAGGAAACACCATACACTTCTCCGGAGTGGCTGTTGGCAATTTACATCCCGCCCATCAGCATAACAAGGCTCCCAGTTCTCCATGGCCTGTCCTGCCATTCTGGATTTTACACTTTTTTCAGATGGCCCTTTTGACCGGGGGGAAGTGAGACTTCATTGTAGTGCAGATTTCCTTTGCAAGCTTGCTTGGTTGGCCAAAAAGGGCGTATGCATTTTTTCCTGAATATATTCTGGAAAAAACGCATACGCCCTTTTTGGCCAAGTGCATCATTGTGGACGTTCTGCCTCTTTTCCTATGCTTTAAATGCAATTCAAGTCTACCTCCTGAAATCGGTTTCCTGCAATTCTGTCCCGCTTTCAAGTCCTCTTGGCAGCCTTACTTCAGTATGTTTTTGGAGGATAGCTGTCATTTATAACTCTGCAGATTTGTGAATTACAGTGCCCCTGAGCTCCTTTCTTCAACTCGCTTTCTTGTGAGCTGGCCGCAACACCGCAGGATTGCTTCAGGCCCTAATCTGGTTCCGGCACGGCATGCTGAGCCTTTGGTTAATTCCTCTTCCTGGTGGGAAATGAGAGTTAAATTTGCCCGTCCAGACACCTCCAGCTAGTCTCTCATTGGTTCTCCCTATTCCTGTTCATCTTCCGCAGAAATTGCAAACTGGGCCAAACAGGAGGTTAAAGGCACTGACTCTCCAAGTCGGGAGAGTGTTAGTAAAGCATCTGGAATGTTTCACCCGAGTACCAGGGGACGAGAACTGAGACATATTTGAGCACGTATCCCAATCACACGGTTGATCATACTCTGGGTTCCACAGGCATGTTTTAGCTGAAGGAAGAATCCCTTAAACCTGGAGAGTTGAGACCCGTGCAATGGGTACCATGCAATATGACTTCAAAGGGTCTTCATTTGCTCACCGAACCTCTCCAATCCTATCACTGCTGCGTTTATGCCCCTGTACACACGCTTGATTCTCTTTCGGAGACATAGCAATCCATAGGTTTTAAGATACTTTCTAGTCAGGTACATTGTTAGGCGTTTAATATGGGGTGTTGAGTGCATTTCGTTGAGCAAGGAGTAGCTCTTGTCTATTCCATATTTGGCTTAAGGAACTTTATCTGTGCTCATTTCAGTCTCTGGTTTTATGCAGCACCCCAACTCACCTTTCCCCTTAAGCAAGCATAAGTTGGTTTTCTACATTTGAGACCCTGTTCTGTTTTGTAATCCAGTTCCTGTGTAGCCAAGTTTTCATTCCATGTATTAGTGATATCTTATGAAGTTTCTTTTTCTGTGTGACTTATTTCAGTTAGAATCATCATACCTGAATCCACTCATTATGCTGCTACGGGCCTGATGACATAGATTTCATTGCTGAGTGATATTGCATTGTCCCTAAGTACCACAACTTCTTTATCCATTTTTCACTCTCTGCGATATTCAACTTGTACTGTAAACGAGATTCTTGTAAACAGAGCCGTCCCAAACTTTGGGGTGGCTGTGTCTTTTTGATTTTAATTTCCATAAGCTATAGGACCATAAGTGGAAGTGCCCTAGACTCTGTTGCTTTGTTTTTTAGATGTTTCAGGAAACACCATACACTTCTCCCGAGTGGCTGTTGGCAATGTACATCCCGCCCATCAGCATAACAAGGCTCCCAGTTCTCCATGACCTGTCCTGCCTTTCTGGATTTTACACTTTTTTCAGATGGCCCTTTTGACCGGGGGGAAGTGAGACTTCATTGTAGTGCAGATTTCCTTTGCAAGCTTGCTTGGTTGGCCAAAAAGTACGTATGCGTTTTTTCCTGAATATATTCAGGAAAAAACGCATACACCCTTTATGGCCTAGTGCATCATTGTGGACGTTCTGCCTCTTTTCCTATGTTTTCAATGCAATTCCAGTCTACCTCCTGAAATCGGTTTCCTGCAATTCTGCCCCACTTTCAAGTCCTCTTGGCAGCCTTACTTCAGTATATTTTTAGACGATAGCTGTCATTTATAACTCTGCAGGTTTGTGAATTACAGTGTCCCTGAGCTCCTTTCTTCAACTCGCTTTCTTGTGAGCTGGCCGCAACACCGCACGATTGCTTCAGGCCCTAATCTGGTTCAGGCACGGCACGCTGAGCCTTTGGTTAATTCCTCTTCCTGGTGGGAAATGAGAGTTAAATTTGCCCGTCCAGACACCTCCAGCTAGTCTCTCATTGGTTCTCCCTATTCCTGTTCATCTTCCGCAGAAATTGCAAACTGGGCCAAACAGGAGGTTAAAGGCACTGACTCTCCAAGTCGGGAGAGTGTTAGTAAAGCATCTGGAATGTTGCACCCTAGTACCAGGGGATGAGAACTGAGACATATTTGCACACGTCTCCCGATCACACGGTTGATCATACTCTGGATTCCACATGCATGTTTTAGCTGAAGGAAGAATCCCTTAAACCTGGAGAGTTGAGACCCGTGGAATGGGTACCATGCAATATGACTTCAAAGGGTCTTCATTTGCTCACCGAACCTCTCCAATCCTATCACTGCTGCGTTTATGCCCCTGTACACACGCTTGATTCTCTTTCGGAGACATAGCAATCCATAGGTTTTAAGATACTTACTAGACAGGTACATTCTTAGGCGTTTAATATGGGGTGTTGAGTCCATTTCGTTGAGCAAGGAGTATCTCTTGTCTATTCCATATTTGGCTTAAGGAACTTTATCTGTGCTCATTTCAATCTCTGGTTTTATGCAGCACCCCAACTCACCTTTCCCCTTAAGCAAGCATAAGTTGGTTTTCTACATTTGAGACCCTATTCTGTTTTGTAATCCAGTTCCTGTGTAGCCAAGTTTACATTCCTTGTATTTTTGATGTCTTATGATATTTCTATTTCTGTGTGACTTATTTCAGTTAGAATCATCATACCTGAATCCACTCATTATGCTGCTACGGGCCTGATGACATAGATTTCATTGCTGAGTGATATTGCATTGTACGTAAGTACCACAACTTCTTTATCCATTTTTCACTTTTTGCGATATTGAACTTGTACCGTAAATGAGGTTCTTGTAAACAGAGCAGTCCCAAACTTTGAGGTGGCTGTGTCTTTTTGATTTTAATTTCCCTAAGCTATAGGACCATATGTGGAAGTGCCCTAGGCTCTGTTGCTTTGTTTTTTAGATGTTTCAGGAAAAACCATACACTTCTCCGGAGTGGCTCTTGGCAATTTACATCCGGCCCATCAGCATAACAAGGCTCCCAGTTCTCCATGGCCTGTCCTGCCTTTCTGGATTTTACACTTTTTTCAGATGGCCCTTTTGACCGGGGGGAAGTGAGACTTCATTGTAGTGCAGATTTCCTTTGCAAGCTTGCTTGGTTGGCCAAAAAGGGCGTATGCGTTTTTTCCTGAATATATTCAGGAAAAAACGCATACGCCCTTTTTGGCCAAATGCATCATTGTGGACGTTCTGCCTCTTTTCCTATGCTTTAAATGCAATTCCAGTCTACCTCCTGAAATCGGTTTCCTGCAATTCTGCCCCGCTTTCAAGTCCTCTTGGCAGCCTTACTTCAGTATATTTTTGGACGATAGCTGTCATTTATAACTCTGCAGGTTTGTGAATTACAGTGCCCCTGAGCTCCTTTCTTCAACTCGCTTTCTTGTGAGCTGGCCGCAACACCACAGGATTGCTTCAGGCCCTAATCTGGTTCCGGCACGGCACGCTGAGCCTTTGGTTAATTCCTCTTCCTGGTGGGAAATGAGAGTTAAATTTGCCCGTCCAGACACCTCCAGCTAGTCTCTCATTGGTTCTCCCTATACCTGTTCATCTTCCGCAGAAATTGCAAACTGGGCCAAACAGGAGGTTAAAGGCACTGACTCTCCAAGTCGGGAGAGTGTTAGTAAAGCGTCTGGAATGTTGCACCCGAGTACCAGGGGATGAGAACTGAGACATATTTGAACACGTCTCCCAATCACACGGTTGATCAAACTCTGGGTTCCACATGCATGTTTTAGCTGAAGGAAGAATCCCTTAAACCTGGAGAGTTGAGACCCGTGGAATGGATACCATGCAATATGACTTCAAAGGGTCTTCATTTGCTCACCGAAGGTCTCCAATCCTATCACTGCTGTGTTTATGGCCCTGCACACACGCTTGATTCTCTTTTGGAGACAGAGCAATCCATAGGTTTTAAGATACTTACTAGTCAGGTACATTCTTAGGCGTTTAATATGGGGTGTTGAGTCCATTTCGTTGAGCAAGGAGTAGCTCTTGTCTATTACATATTTGGCTTAAGGAACTTTATCTGTGCTCATTTCAATCTCTGGTTTTATGCAGCACCCCAACTCACCTTTCCCCTTAAGCAAGCATAAGTTGGTTTTCTTAATTTGAGACCCTGTTTTGTTTTGTAATCCAGTTCCTGTGTAGCCAAGTTTACATTCCGTGTATTACTGATATCTTATGATGTTTCTTTTCTGTGTGACTTATTTCAGTTAGAATCATCATACCTGAATCCACTCATTATGCTGCTATGGGCCTGATGAGGTAGGTTTCATTGCTGAGTGATATTGCATTGTACGTAAGTACCACAACTTCTTTATCCATTTTTCACTTTCTGCGATATTGAACTAGTACCGTAAACGAGGTTCTTGTAAACAGAGCCATCCCAAACTTTGGGTTGGCTGTGTCTATTTGATTTTAATTTCTCTAAGCTATAGGACCATAAGTGGAAGTGCGCTAGACTCTGTTGCTTTGTTTTTTAGATGTTTCAGGAAACACCATACACTTCTCCCGAGTGCCTGTTGGCAATTTACATCCTGCCCATCAGCATAACAAGGCTCCCAGTTCTCCATGGCCTGTCCTGCCTTTCTGGATTTTACACTTTTTTCAGATGGCCCTTTTGAACAGGGTGAAGTGAGACTTCATTTTACTGCAGACTTCCTTTGCAAGCTTGCTTGGTTGGCCAAAAAGTGCGTATGCGTTTTTTCCTGAATATATTCAGGAAAAAACGCATACGCGCGTTTTGGCGAAGGGCATCATTGTCCACGTTCTGCCTCTTTTCTTATGCTATAAATGTAATTCCAGTCTACCTCCTGAAATCGGTTGCCTGCAATTCTGCCCCGCTTTCAAGTCCTCTTGGCAGCATTACTTCAGTATATTTTTGGACGATAGCTGTCATTTATAACTCTGCAGGTTTGTGAATTACAGTGCCCCTGAGCTCCTTTCTTCAACTGGCTTTCTTGTGAGCTGGCCGCAACACCGCAGGATTGCTTCACTACCTAATCTGGTTCTGGCACGGCACGCTAAGCCTTTGGTTAATTCCTCTTCCTGGTGGGAAATGAGAGTTAAGTTTGCCCGTCCAGACACCTCCAGCTAGTCTCTCATTGGTTCTCCCTATTCCTGTTCTTCTTCCGCAGAAATTGCAAACTGGGCCAAACAGAAGGTTAAAGGCACTGACTCTCCAAGTCGGGAGAGTGTTAGTAAAGCATCTGGAATGTTGCACCCGAGTACCAGGGGACAAAAACTGAGACATATTTGAACACGTCTCCCGATCACACGGTTGATCATACTCTGGGTTCCACATGCATGTTTTATCTGAAGGAAGAATCCCTTAAACCTGGAGAGTTGAGACCCGTGGAATGGGTACCATGCAATATGAGTTCAAAGGGTCTTCATTTGCTCACCGAACATCTCCAATCCTATCACTGCTGCGTTTATGCCACTGTACACACGCTTGATTCTCTTTCGGAGACATAGCAATCCACAGGTTTTAAGATACTTACTAGTCAGGTACATTCTTAGGCGTTTAATATGGGGTGTTGAGTCCATTTCGTTGAGCAAGGAGTAGCACTTGTCTATTCCATATTTAGCCTAAGGAACTTTATCTGTGCTCATTTCAATCTCTGGTTTTATGCAGCACCCCAACTCACCTTTCCCCTTAAGCCAGCATGTTGGTTTTCTACATTTGAGACCCTCTTCTGTTTTGTAATCCAGTTCCTGTGTAGCCAAGTTTACATTCCGTGTATTAGTGATATCTTATGATGTTTCTTTTTCTGTGTGACTTATTTCAGTTAGAATCATCATACCTGAATCCACTCATTATGCTGCTACGGGCCTGATGACATAGATTTCATTGCTGAGTGATATTGCATTGTACGTAAGTACCACAAATTCTTTATCCATTTTTCACTTTCTGCGATATTGAGCTTGTACCGTAAATGAGGTTCTTGTAAACAGAGCCATCCCAAACTTTGGGGTGGCTGTGTCTTTTTTATTTTAATTTCCCTAAGCTATAGGACCATAAGTGGAAGTGTCCTAGGCTCTGTTTCTCTGTTTTTTAGATGTTTCAGGAAACACCATACACTTCTCCTTAGTGGCTGTTGGCAATTTATATCCCACCCATCAGCATAACAAGGATCCCAGTTCACCATGGACTGTCCTGCCTTTCTGGATTTTACACTTTTTTCAGATGGCCCTTTTGACCGGGGGGAAGTGAGACTTCATTGTAGTGCATATTTCTTTTGCAAGCTTGCTTGGTTGGCCAAAAAGGGCGTATGCGTTTTTCCTGAATATATTCAGGAAAAAACGCATACGCCCTTTTTGGCCAAGTGCATCATTGTGGACGTTCTGCCTCTTTTCCTATGCTTTAAATGCAATTCCAGTCTACCTCCTGAAATCGGTTTCCTGCAATTCTGCCCCGCTTTCAAGTCCTCTTGGCAGCCTTACTTCAGTATGTTTTTGGACGATAGCTGTCATTTATAACTCTGCATGTTTGTGAATTACAGTGCCCCTGAGCTCCTTTCTTCAACTCTCTTTCTTGTGAGCTGGCCGCAACACCGCAGGATTGCTTCAGGCCCTAATCTGGTTCCGGCACGGCACGCTGAGCCTTTGGTTAATTCCTCTTCCTGGTGGGAAATGAGAGTTAAATTTGCCCGTCCAGACACCTCCAGCTAGTCTCTCATTGGTTCTCCCTATTCCTGTTCATCTTCCGCAGAAATTGCAAACTGGGCCAAACAGGAGGTTAAAGACACTGACTCTCCAAGTCGGGAGGGTGTTAGTAAAGCATCTGTAATGTTGCACCCGAGTACCAGGGGACGAAAACTGAGACATATTTGAACACGTATACCAATCACACGGTTGATCATACTCTGGGTTCCACATGCATGTTTTAGCTGAAGGAAGAATCCCTTAAACCTGGAGAGTTGAGACCCGTGGAATGGGTACCATGCAATATGACTTCAAAGGGTCTTCATTTGCTCACCGAACCTCTCCAATCCTATCACTGCTGCATTTATGCCCCTGTACACACGCTTGATTCTCTTTCGGAGACATAGCAATCCATAGGTTTTAAGATACTTACTAGTCAGGTACATTCTTAGGCGTTTAATATGGGGTGTTGAGTCCATTTCGTTGAGCAAGGAGTAGCTCTTGTCTATTCCATATTTGGCTTAAGGAACTTTATCTGTGCTCATTTCAATCTCTGGTTTTATGCAACACCCCAACTCACCTTTCCCCTTAAGCCAGCATAAGTTGGTTTTCTACATTTGAGACCCTCTTGTGTTTTGTGATCCAGTTCCTGTGTTGCCAAGTTTACATTCCGTGTATTAGTGATATCTTATGATGTTTCTTTTTCTGTGTGACTTATTTCAGTTAGAATCATCATACCTGAATCCACTCATTATGCTGCTACGGGCCTGATGACATAGATTTCATTGCTGAGTGATATTGCATTGTACGTAAGTACCAAAACATCTTTATCCATTTTTCACTTTCTGCGATATTGAACTTGTACCGTAAACGAGGTTTTTGTATACAGAGCCGTACGAAATTTTGGGGTGGCTGTGTCTTTTTGATTTTAATTTCCCTAAGCTATAGGACCATAAGTGGATGTGCCCTAGGCACTGTTGCTTTGTTTTTTAGATGTTTCAGGAAACACCATACACTTCTCCCGAGTGGCTGTTGGCAATTTACATCCCGCCCATCAGCATAACAAGGCTCCCAGTTCTCCATGGCCTGTCCTGCCTTTCTGGATTTTACACTTTTTTCAGATGGCCCTTTTGACTGGGGGAACTGATACTTCATTGTAGTGCAGATTTCCTTTGCAAGCTTGCTTGTTTGGACCAAAAGGGCGTATGCGTTTTTTCCTTAATATATTCAGGAAAAAACGCATACGCCCTTTTTGGCCAAGTGCATCATTGTGGACGTTCTGCCTCTTTTCCTATGCTTTAAATGCAATTCCAGTCTACCTCCTGAAATCGGTTTCCTGCAATTCTGCCCCGCTTTCAAGTCCTCTTGGCAGGCTTACTTCAGTATATTTTTGGACGATAGCTGTCATTTATAACTCTGCAGGTTTGTGAATTACAGTGCCCCTGAGCTCCTTTCTTCAACTGGCTTTCTTGTGAGCTGGCCGCAACACCGCAGGATTGCTTCACTACCTAATCTGGTTCTGGCACGGCACGCTGAGCCTTTGGTTAATTCCTCTTCCTGGTGGGAAATGAGAGTTAAATTTGCCCGTCCAGACACCTCCAGCTAGTCTCTCATTGGTTCTCCCTATACCTGTTCATCTTCCGCAGAAATTGCAAACTGGGCCAAACAGGAGGTTAAAGGCACTGACTCTCCAAGTCGGGAGAGTGTTAGTAAAGCGTCTGGAATGTTGCACCCGAGTACCAGGGGATGAGAACTGAGACATATTTGAACACGTCTCCCAATCACACGGTTGATCAAACTCTGGGTTCCACATGCATGTTTTAGCTGAAGGAAGAATCCCTTAAACCTGGAGAGTTGAGACCCGTGGAATGGATACCATGCAATATGACTTCAAAGGGTCTTCATTTGCTCACCGAAGGTCTCCAATCCTATCACTGCTGTGTTTATGGCCCTGCACACACGCTTGATTCTCTTTTGGAGACAGAGCAATCCATAGGTTTTAAGATACTTACTAGTCAGGTACATTCTTAGGCGTTTAATATGGGGTGTTGAGTCCATTTCGTTGAGCAAGGAGTAGCTCTTGTCTATTACATATTTGGCTTAAGGAACTTTATCTGTGCTCATTTCAATCTCTGGTTTTATGCAGCACCCCAACTCACCTTTCCCCTTAAGCAAGCATAAGTTGGTTTTCTTAATTTGAGACCCTGTTTTGTTTTGTAATCCAGTTCCTGTGTAGCCAAGTTTACATTCCGTGTATTACTGATATCTTATGATGTTTCTTTTCTGTTTGACTTATTTCAGTTAGAATCATCATACCTGAATCCACTCATTATGCTGCTATGGGCCTGATGACGTAGATTTCATTGCTGAGTGATATTGCATTGTACGTAAGTACCACAACTTCTTTATCCATTTTTCACTTTCTGCGATATTGAACTAGTACCGTAAACGAGGTTCTTGTAAACAGAGCCATCCCAAACTTTGGGTTGGCTGTGTCTATTTGATTTTAATTTCTCTAAGCTATAGGACCATAAGTGGAAGTGCGCTAGACTCTGTTGCTTTGTTTTTTAGATGTTTCAGGAAACACCATACACTTCTCCCGAGTGCCTGTTGGCAATTTACATCCTGCCCATCAGCATAACAAGGCTCCCAGTTCTCCATGGCCTGTCCTGCCTTTCTGGATTTTACACTTTTTTCAGATGGCCCTTTTGAACGGGGTGAAGTGAGACTTCATTTTACTGCAGACTTCCTTTGCAAGCTTGCTTGGTTGGCCAAAAAGTGCGTATGCGTTTTTTCCTGAATATATTCAGGAAAAAATGCATACGCGCTTTTTGGCGAAGGGCATCATTGTCCACGTTCTGCCTCTTTTCTTATGCTATAAATGTAATTCCAGTCTACCTCCTGAAATCGGTTGCCTGCAATTCTGCCCCGCTTTCAAGTCCTCTTGGCAGCATTACTTCAGTATATTTTTGGACGATAGCTGTCATTTATAACTCTGCAGGTTTGTGAATTACAGTGCCCCTGAGCTCCTTTCTTCAACTGGCTTTCTTGTGAGCTGGCCGCAACACCGCAGGATTGCTTCACTACCTAATCTGGTTCTGGCACGGCACGCTAAGCCTTTGGTTAATTCCTCTTCCTGGTGGGAAATGAGAGTTAAGTTTGCCCGTCCAGACACCTCCAGCTAGTCTCTCATTGGTTCTCCCTATTCCTGTTCTTCTTCCGCAGAAATTGCAAACTGGGCCAAACAGAAGGTTAAAGGCACTGACTCTCCAAGTCGGGAGAGTGTTAGTAAAGCATCTGGAATGTTGCACCCGAGTACCAGGGGACAAAAACTGAGACATATTTGAACACGTCTCCCGATCACACGGTTGATCATACTCTGGGTTCCACATGCATGTTTTAGCTGAAGGAAGAATCCCTTAAACCTGGAGAGTTGAGACCCGTGGAATGGGTACCATGCAATATGAGTTCAAAGGGTCTTCATTTGCTCACCGAACATCTCCAATCCTATCACTGCTGCGTTTATGCCACTGTACACACGCTTGATTCTCTTTCGGAGACATAGCAATCCACAGGTTTTAAGATACTTACTAGTCAGGTACATTCTTAGGCGTTTAATATGGGGTGTTGAGTCCATTTCGTTGAGCAAGGAGTAGCACTTGTCTATTCCATATTTAGCCTAAGGAACTTTATCTGTGCTCATTTCAATCTCTGGTTTTATGCAGCACCCCAACTCACCTTTCCCCTTAAGCCAGCATGTTGGTTTTCTACATTTGAGACCCTCTTCTGTTTTGTAATCCAGTTCCTGTGTAGCCAAGTTTACATTCCGTGTATTAGTGATATCTTATGATGTTTCTTTTTCTGTGTGACTTATTTCAGTTAGAATCATCATACCTGAATCCACTCATTATGCTGCTACGGGCCTGATGACATAGATTTCATTGCTGAGTGATATTGCATTGTACGTAAGTACCACAAATTCTTTATCCATTTTTCACTTTCTGCGATATTGAACTTGTACCGTAAATGAGGTTCTTGTAAACAGAGCCATCCCAAACTTTGGGGTGGCTGTGTCTTTTTGATTTTAATTTCCCTAAGCTATAGGACCATAAGTGGAAGTGTCCTAGGCTCTGTTTCTCTGTTTTTTAGATGTTTCAGGAAACACCATACACTTCTCCTTAGTGGCTGTTGGCAATTTATATCCCACCCATCAGCATAACAAGGATCCCAGTTCACCATGGACTGTCCTGCCTTTCTGGATTTTACACTTTTTTCAGATGGCCCTTTTGACCGGGGGGAAGTGAGACTTCATTGTAGTGCATATTTCTTTTGCAAGCTTGCTTGGTTGGCCAAAAAGGGCGTATGCGTTTTTCCTGAATATATTCAGGAAAAAACGCATACGCCCTTTTTGGCCAAGTGCATCATTGTGGACGTTCTGCCTCTTTTCCTATGCTTTAAATGCAATTCCAGTCTACCTCCTGAAATCGGTTTCCTGCAATTCTGCCCCGCTTTCAAGTCCTCTTGGCAGCCTTACTTCAGTATGTTTTTGGACGATAGCTGTCATTTATAACTCTGCATGTTTGTGAATTACAGTGCCCCTGAGCTCCTTTCTTCAACTCTCTTTCTTGTGAGCTGGCCGCAACACCGCAGGATTGCTTCAGGCCCTAATCTGGTTCCGGCACGGCACGCTGAGCCTTTGGTTAATTCCTCTTCCTGGTGGGAAATGAGAGTTAAATTTGCCCGTCCAGACACCTCCAGCTAGTCTCTCATTGGTTCTCCCTATTCCTGTTCATCTTCCGCAGAAATTGCAAACTGGGCCAAACAGGAGGTTAAAGACACTGACTCTCCAAGTCGGGAGGGTGTTAGTAAAGCATCTGTAATGTTGCACCCGAGTACCAGGGGACGAAAACTGAGACATATTTGAACACGTATACCAATCACACGGTTGATCATACTCTGGGTTCCACATGCATGTTTTAGCTGAAGGAAGAATCCCTTAAACCTGGAGAGTTGAGACCCGTGGAATGGGTACCATGCAATATGACTTCAAAGGGTCTTCATTTGCTCACCGAACCTCTCCAATCCTATCACTGCTGCATTTATGCCCCTGTACACACGCTTGATTCTCTTTCGGAGACATAGCAATCCATAGGTTTTAAGATACTTACTAGTCAGGTACATTCTTAGGCGTTTAATATGGGGTGTTGAGTCCATTTCGTTGAGCAAGGAGTAGCTCTTGTCTATTCCATATTTGGCTTAAGGAACTTTATCTGTGCTCATTTCAATCTCTGGTTTTATGCAACACCCCAACTCACCTTTCCCCTTAAGCCAGCATAAGTTGGTTTTCTACATTTGAGACCCTCTTGTGTTTTGTGATCCAGTTCCTGTGTTGCCAAGTTTACATTCCGTGTATTAGTGATATCTTATGATGTTTCTTTTTCTGTGTGACTTATTTCAGTTAGAATCATCATACCTGAATCCACTCATTATGCTGCTACGGGCCTGATGACATAGATTTCATTGCTGAGTGATATTGCATTGTACGTAAGTACCAAAACATCTTTATCCATTTTTCACTTTCTGCGATATTGAACTTGTACCGTAAACGAGGTTTTTGTATACAGAGCCGTACGAAATTTTGGGGTGGCTGTGTCTTTTTGATTTTAATTTCCCTAAGCTATAGGACCATAAGTGGATGTGCCCTAGGCACTGTTGCTTTGTTTTTTAGATGTTTCAGGAAACACCATACACTTCTCCCGAGTGGCTGTTGGCAATTTACATCCCGCCCATCAGCATAACAAGGCTCCCAGTTCTCCATGGCCTGTCCTGCCTTTCTGGATTTTACACTTTTTTCAGATGGCCCTTTTGACTGGGGGAACTGATACTTCATTGTAGTGCAGATTTCCTTTGCAAGCTTGCTTGTTTGGACCAAAAGGGCGTATGCGTTTTTTCCTTAATATATTCAGGAAAAAACGCATACGCCCTTTTTGGCCAAGTGCATCATTGTGGACGTTCTGCCTCTTTTCCTATGCTTTAAATGCAATTCCAGTCTACCTCCTGAAATCGGTTTCCTGCAATTCTGCCCCGCTTTCAAGTCCTCTTGGCAGGCTTACTTCAGTATATTTTTGGACGATAGCTGTCATTTATAACTCTGCAGGTTTGTGAATTACAGTGCCCCTGAGCTCCTTTCTTCAACTCGCTTTCTTGTGAGTGGCCGCAACACCGCAGGATTGCTTCAGGCCCTAATCTGGTTCCTGGATGGCACGCTGAGCCTTTGGTTAATTCCTCTTCCTGGTGGGAAATGAGAGTTAAATTTGCCCGTCCAGTCACCTCCAGCTAGTCTCTCATTGGTTCTCCCTATTCCTGTTCATCTTCCGCAGAAATTGCAAACTGGGCCAAACAGGAGGTTAAAGGCACTGACTCTCCAAGTCGGGAGAGTGTTAGTAAAGCTTCTGGAATGTTGCACCCGAGTACAAGGGGTTGAAAACTGAGACATATTTGAACACGTCTCCCGATCACACGGTTGATCATACTCTGGGTTCCACATGCATGTTTTAGCTGAAGGAAGAATCCCTTAAACCTGGAGAGTTGAGACCCGTGGAATGGGTACCATGCAATATGAGTTCAAAGGGTCTTCATTTGCTCACCGAACATCTCCAATCCTATCACTGCTGCGTTTATGCCACTGTACACACGCTTGATTCTCTTTCGGAGACATAGCAATCCACAGGTTTTAAGATACTTACTAGTCAGGTACATTCTTAGGCGTTTAATATGGGGTGTTGAGTCCATTTCGTTGAGCAAGGAGTAGCACTTGTCTATTCCATATTTAGCCTAAGGAACTTTATCTGTGCTCATTTCAATCTCTGGTTTTATGCAGCACCCCAACTCACCTTTCCCCTTAAGCCAGCATGTTGGTTTTCTACATTTGAGACCCTCTTCTGTTTTGTAATCCAGTTCCTGTGTAGCCAAGTTTACATTCCGTGTATTAGTGATATCTTATGATGTTTCTTTTTCTGTGTGACTTATTTCAGTTAGAATCATCATACCTGAATCCACTCATTATGCTGCTACGGGCCTGATGACATAGATTTCATTGCTGAGTGATATTGCATTGTACGTAAGTACCACAAATTCTTTATCCATTTTTCACTTTCTGCGATATTGAACTTGTACCGTAAATGAGGTTCTTGTAAACAGAGCCATCCCAAACTTTGGGGTGGCTGTGTCTTTTTGATTTTAATTTCCCTAAGCTATAGGACCATAAGTGGAAGTGTCCTAGGCTCTGTTTCTCTGTTTTTTAGATGTTTCAGGAAACACCATACACTTCTCCTTAGTGGCTGTTGGCAATTTATATCCCACCCATCAGCATAACAAGGATCCCAGTTCACCATGGACTGTCCTGCCTTTCTGGATTTTACACTTTTTTCAGATGGCCCTTTTGACCGGGGGGAAGTGAGACTTCATTGTAGTGCATATTTCTTTTGCAAGCTTGCTTGGTTGGCCAAAAAGGGCGTATGCGTTTTTCCTGAATATATTCAGGAAAAAACGCATACGCCCTTTTTGGCCAAGTGCATCATTGTGGACGTTCTGCCTCTTTTCCTATGCTTTAAATGCAATTCCAGTCTACCTCCTGAAATCGGTTTCCTGCAATTCTGCCCCGCTTTCAAGTCCTCTTGGCAGCCTTACTTCAGTATGTTTTTGGACGATAGCTGTCATTTATAACTCTGCATGTTTGTGAATTACAGTGCCCCTGAGCTCCTTTCTTCAACTCTCTTTCTTGTGAGCTGGCCGCAACACCGCAGGATTGCTTCAGGCCCTAATCTGGTTCCGGCACGGCACGCTGAGCCTTTGGTTAATTCCTCTTCCTGGTGGGAAATGAGAGTTAAATTTGCCCGTCCAGACACCTCCAGCTAGTCTCTCATTGGTTCTCCCTATTCCTGTTCTTCTTCCGCAGAAATTGCAAACTGGGCCAAACAGAAGGTTAAAGGCACTGACTCTCCAAGTCGGGAGAGTGTTAGTAAAGCATCTGGAATGTTGCACCCGAGTACCAGGGGACAAAAACTGAGACATATTTGAACACGTCTCCCGATCACACGGTTGATCATACTCTGGGTTCCACATGCATGTTTTATCTGAAGGAAGAATCCCTTAAACCTGGAGAGTTGAGACCCGTGGAATGGGTACCATGCAATATGAGTTCAAAGGGTCTTCATTTGCTCACCGAACATCTCCAATCCTATCACTGCTGCGTTTATGCCACTGTACACACGCTTGATTCTCTTTCGGAGACATAGCAATCCACAGGTTTTAAGATACTTACTAGTCAGGTACATTCTTAGGCGTTTAATATGGGGTGTTGAGTCCATTTCGTTGAGCAAGGAGTAGCACTTGTCTATTCCATATTTAGCCTAAGGAACTTTATCTGTGCTCATTTCAATCTCTGGTTTTATGCAGCACCCCAACTCACCTTTCCCCTTAAGCCAGCATGTTGGTTTTCTACATTTGAGACCCTCTTCTGTTTTGTAATCCAGTTCCTGTGTAGCCAAGTTTACATTCCGTGTATTAGTGATATCTTATGATGTTTCTTTTTCTGTGTGACTTATTTCAGTTAGAATCATCATACCTGAATCCACTCATTATGCTGCTACGGGCCTGATGACATAGATTTCATTGCTGAGTGATATTGCATTGTACGTAAGTACCACAAATTCTTTATCCATTTTTCACTTTCTGCGATATTGAACTTGTACCGTAAATGAGGTTCTTGTAAACAGAGCCATCCCAAACTTTGGGGTGGCTGTGTCTTTTTGATTTTAATTTCCCTAAGCTATAGGACCATAAGTGGAAGTGTCCTAGGCTCTGTTTCTCTGTTTTTTAGATGTTTCAGGAAACACCATACACTTCTCCTTAGTGGCTGTTGGCAATTTATATCCCACCCATCAGCATAACAAGGATCCCAGTTCACCATGGACTGTCCTGCCTTTCTGGATTTTACACTTTTTTCAGATGGCCCTTTTGACCGGGGGGAAGTGAGACTTCATTGTAGTGCATATTTCTTTTGCAAGCTTGCTTGGTTGGCCAAAAAGGGCGTATGCGTTTTTCCTGAATATATTCAGGAAAAAACGCATACGCCCTTTTTGGCCAAGTGCATCATTGTGGACGTTCTGCCTCTTTTCCTATGCTTTAAATGCAATTCCAGTCTACCTCCTGAAATCGGTTTCCTGCAATTCTGCCCCGCTTTCAAGTCCTCTTGGCAGCCTTACTTCAGTATGTTTTTGGACGATAGCTGTCATTTATAACTCTGCATGTTTGTGAATTACAGTGCCCCTGAGCTCCTTTCTTCAACTCTCTTTCTTGTGAGCTGGCCGCAACACCGCAGGATTGCTTCAGGCCCTAATCTGGTTCCGGCACGGCACGCTGAGCCTTTGGTTAATTCCTCTTCCTGGTGGGAAATGAGAGTTAAATTTGCCCGTCCAGACACCTCCAGCTAGTCTCTCATTGGTTCTCCCTATTCCTGTTCATCTTCCGCAGAAATTGCAAACTGGGCCAAACAGGAGGTTAAAGACACTGACTCTCCAAGTCGGGAGGGTGTTAGTAAAGCATCTGTAATGTTGCACCCGAGTACCAGGGGACGAAAACTGAGACATATTTGAACACGTATACCAATCACACGGTTGATCATACTCTGGGTTCCACATGCATGTTTTAGCTGAAGGAAGAATCCCTTAAACCTGGAGAGTTGAGACCCGTGGAATGGGTACCATGCAATATGACTTCAAAGGGTCTTCATTTGCTCACCGAACCTCTCCAATCCTATCACTGCTGCATTTATGCCCCTGTACACACGCTTGATTCTCTTTCGGAGACATAGCAATCCATAGGTTTTAAGATACTTACTAGTCAGGTACATTCTTAGGCGTTTAATATGGGGTGTTGAGTCCATTTCGTTGAGCAAGGAGTAGCTCTTGTCTATTCCATATTTGGCTTAAGGAACTTTATCTGTGCTCATTTCAATCTCTGGTTTTATGCAACACCCCAACTCACCTTTCCCCTTAAGCCAGCATAAGTTGGTTTTCTACATTTGAGACCCTCTTGTGTTTTGTGATCCAGTTCCTGTGTTGCCAAGTTTACATTCCGTGTATTAGTGATATCTTATGATGTTTCTTTTTCTGTGTGACTTATTTCAGTTAGAATCATCATACCTGAATCCACTCATTATGCTGCTACGGGCCTGATGACATAGATTTCATTGCTGAGTGATATTGCATTGTACGTAAGTACCAAAACATCTTTATCCATTTTTCACTTTCTGCGATATTGAACTTGTACCGTAAACGAGGTTTTTGTATACAGAGCCGTACGAAATTTTGGGGTGGCTGTGTCTTTTTGATTTTAATTTCCCTAAGCTATAGGACCATAAGTGGATGTGCCCTAGGCACTGTTGCTTTGTTTTTTAGATGTTTCAGGAAACACCATACACTTCTCCCGAGTGGCTGTTGGCAATTTACATCCCGCCCATCAGCATAACAAGGCTCCCAGTTCTCCATGGCCTGTCCTGCCTTTCTGGATTTTACACTTTTTTCAGATGGCCCTTTTGACTGGGGGAACTGATACTTCATTGTAGTGCAGATTTCCTTTGCAAGCTTGCTTGTTTGGACCAAAAGGGCGTATGCGTTTTTTCCTTAATATATTCAGGAAAAAACGCATACGCCCTTTTTGGCCAAGTGCATCATTGTGGACGTTCTGCCTCTTTTCCTATGCTTTAAATGCAATTCCAGTCTACCTCCTGAAATCGGTTTCCTGCAATTCTGCCCCGCTTTCAAGTCCTCTTGGCAGGCTTACTTCAGTATATTTTTGGACGATAGCTGTCATTTATAACTCTGCAGGTTTGTGAATTACAGTGCCCCTGAGCTCCTTTCTTCAACTCGCTTTCTTGTGAGCTGGCCGCAACACCGCAGGATTGCTTCACTACCTAATCTGGTTCTGGCACGGCACGCTGAGCCTTTGGTTAATTCCTCTTCCTGGTGGGAAATGAGAGTTAAATTTGCCCGTCCAGACACCTCCAGCTAGTCTCTCATTGGTTCTCCCTATACCTGTTCATCTTCCGCAGAAATTGCAAACTGGGCCAAACAGGAGGTTAAAGGCACTGACTCTCCAAGTCGGGAGAGTGTTAGTAAAGCGTCTGGAATGTTGCACCCGAGTACCAGGGGATGAGAACTGAGACATATTTGAACACGTCTCCCAATCACACGGTTGATCAAACTCTGGGTTCCACATGCATGTTTTAGCTGAAGGAAGAATCCCTTAAACCTGGAGAGTTGAGACCCGTGGAATGGATACCATGCAATATGACTTCAAAGGGTCTTCATTTGCTCACCGAAGGTCTCCAATCCTATCACTGCTGTGTTTATGGCCCTGCACACACGCTTGATTCTCTTTTGGAGACAGAGCAATCCATAGGTTTTAAGATACTTACTAGTCAGGTACATTCTTAGGCGTTTAATATGGGGTGTTGAGTCCATTTCGTTGAGCAAGGAGTAGCTCTTGTCTATTACATATTTGGCTTAAGGAACTTTATCTGTGCTCATTTCAATCTCTGGTTTTATGCAGCACCCCAACTCACCTTTCCCCTTAAGCAAGCATAAGTTGGTTTTCTTAATTTGAGACCCTGTTTTGTTTTGTAATCCAGTTCCTGTGTAGCCAAGTTTACATTCCGTGTATTACTGATATCTTATGATGTTTCTTTTCTGTGTGACTTATTTCAGTTAGAATCATCATACCTGAATCCACTCATTATGCTGCTATGGGCCTGATGACGTAGATTTCATTGCTGAGTGATATTGCATTGTACGTAAGTACCACAACTTCTTTATCCATTTTTCACTTTCTGCGATATTGAACTAGTACCGTAAACGAGGTTCTTGTAAACAGAGCCATCCCAAACTTTGGGTTGGCTGTGTCTATTTGATTTTAATTTCTCTAAGCTATAGGACCATAAGTGGAAGTGCGCTAGACTCTGTTGCTTTGTTTTTTAGATGTTTCAGGAAACACCATACACTTCTCCCGAGTGCCTGTTGGCAATTTACATCCTGCCCATCAGCATAACAAGGCTCCCAGTTCTCCATGGCCTGTCCTGCCTTTCTGGATTTTACACTTTTTTCAGATGGCCCTTTTGAACGGGGTGAAGTGAGACTTCATTTTACTGCAGACTTCCTTTGCAAGCTTGCTTGGTTGGCCAAAAAGTGCGTATGCGTTTTTTCCTGAATATATTCAGGAAAAAACGCATACGCACTTTTTGGCGAAGGGCATCATTGTCCACGTTCTGCCTCTTTTCTTATGCTATAAATGTAATTCCAGTCTACCTCCTGAAATCGGTTGCCTGCAATTCTGCCCCGCTTTCAAGTCCTCTTGGCAGCATTACTTCAGTATATTTTTGGACGATAGCTGTCATTTATAACTCTGCAGGTTTGTGAATTACAGTGCCCCTGAGCTCCTTTCTTCAACTGGCTTTCTTGTGAGCTGGCCGCAACACCGCAGGATTGCTTCACTACCTAATCTGGTTCTGGCACGGCACGCTAAGCCTTTGGTTAATTCCTCTTCCTGGTGGGAAATGAGAGTTAAATTTGCCCGTCCAGACACCTCCAGCTAGTCTCTCATTGGTTCTCCCTATTCCTGTTCTTCTTCCGCAGAAATTGCAAACTGGGCCAAACAGAAGGTTAAAGGCACTGACTCTCCAAGTCGGGAGAGTGTTAGTAAAGCATCTGGAATGTTGCACCCGAGTACCAGGGGACAAAAACTGAGACATATTTGAACACGTCTCCCGATCACACGGTTGATCATACTCTGGGTTCCACATGCATGTTTTATCTGAAGGAAGAATCCCTTAAACCTGGAGAGTTGAGACCCATGGAATGGGTACCATGCAATATGAGTTCAAAGGGTCTTCATTTGCTCACCGAACATCTCCAATCCTATCACTGCTGCGTTTATGCCCCTGTACACACGCTTGATTCTCTTTCGGAGACATAGCAATCCACAGGTTTTAAGATACTTACTAGTCAGGTACATTCTTAGGCGTTTAATATGGGGTGTTGAGTCCATTTCGTTGAGCAAGGAGTAGCACTTGTCTATTCCATATTTAGCCTAAGGAACTTTATCTGTGCTCATTTCAATCTCTGGTTTTATGCAGCACCCCAACTCACCTTTCCCCTTAAGCCAGCATGTTGGTTTTCTACATTTGAGACCCTCTTCTGTTTTGTAATCCAGTTCCTGTGTAGCCAAGTTTACATTCCGTGTATTAGTGATATCTTATGATGTTTCTTTTTCTGTGTGACTTATTTCAGTTAGAATCATCATACCTGAATCCACTCATTATGCTGCTACGGGCCTGATGACATAGATTTCATTGCTGAGTGATATTGCATTGTACGTAAGTACCACAAATTCTTTATCCATTTTTCACTTTCTGCGATATTGAACTTGTACCGTAAATGAGGTTCTTGTAAACAGAGCCATCCCAAACTTTGGGGTGGCTGTGTCTTTTTGATTTTAATTTCCCTAAGCTATAGGACCATAAGTGGAAGTGTCCTAGGCTCTGTTTCTCTGTTTTTTAGATGTTTCAGGAAACACCATACACTTCTCCTTAGTGGCTGTTGGCAATTTATATCCCACCCATCAGCATAACAAGGATCCCAGTTCACCATGGACTGTCCTGCCTTTCTGGATTTTACACTTTTTTCAGATGGCCCTTTTGACCGGGGGGAAGTGAGACTTCATTGTAGTGCATATTTCTTTTGCAAGCTTGCTTGGTTGGCCAAAAAGGGCGTATGCGTTTTTCCTGAATATATTCAGGAAAAAACGCATACGCCCTTTTTGGCCAAGTGCATCATTGTGGACGTTCTGCCTCTTTTCCTATGCTTTAAATGCAATTCCAGTCTACCTCCTGAAATCGGTTTCCTGCAATTCTGCCCCGCTTTCAAGTCCTCTTGGCAGCCTTACTTCAGTATGTTTTTGGACGATAGCTGTCATTTATAACTCTGCAGGTTTGTGAATTACAGTGCCCCTGAGCTCCTTTCTTCAACTCTCTTTCTTGTGAGCTGGCCGCAACACCGCAGGATTGCTTCAGGCCCTAATCTGGTTCCGGCACGGCACGCTGAGCCTTTGGTTAATTCCTCTTCCTGGTGGGAAATGAGAGTTAAATTTGCCCGTCCAGACACCTCCAGCTAGTCTCTCATTGGTTCTCCCTATTCCTGTTCATCTTCCGCAGAAATTGCAAACTGGGCCAAACAGGAGGTTAAAGACACTGACTCTCCAAGTCGGGAGGGTGTTAGTAAAGCATCTCTAATGTTGCACCCGAGTACCAGGGGACGAAAACTGAGACATATTTGAACACGTATACCAATCACACGGTTGATCATACTCTGGGTTCCACATGCATGTTTTAGCTGAAGGAAGAATCCCTTAAACCTGGAGAGTTGAGACCCGTGGAATGGGTACCATGCAATATGACTTCAAAGGGTCTTCATTTGCTCACCGAACCTCTCCAATCCTATCACTGCTGCATTTATGCCCCTGTACACACGCTTGATTCTCTTTCGGAGACATAGCAATCCATAGGTTTTAAGATACTTACTAGTCAGGTACATTCTTAGGCGTTTAATATGGGGTGTTGAGTCCATTTCGTTGAGCAAGGAGTAGCTCTTGTCTATTCCATATTTGGCTTAAGGAACTTTATCTGTGCTCATTTCAATCTCTGGTTTTATGCAACACCCCAACTCACCTTTCCCCTTAAGCCAGCATAAGTTGGTTTTCTACATTTGAGACCCTCTTGTGTTTTGTGATCCAGTTCCTGTGTTGCCAAGTTTACATTCCGTGTATTAGTGATATCTTATGATGTTTCTTTTTCTGTGTGACTTATTTCAGTTAGAATCATCATACCTGAATCCACTCATTATGCTGCTACGGGCCTGATGACATAGATTTCATTGCTGAGTGATATTGCATTGTACGTAAGTACCAAAACATCTTTATCCATTTTTCACTTTCTGCGATATTGAACTTGTACCGTAAACGAGGTTTTTGTATACAGAGCCGTACGAAATTTTGGGGTGGCTGTGTCTTTTTGATTTTAATTTCCCTAAGCTATAGGACCATAAGTGGATGTGCCCTAGGCACTGTTGCTTTGTTTTTTAGATGTTTCAGGAAACACCATACACTTCTCCCGAGTGGCTGTTGGCAATTTACATCCCGCCCATCAGCATAACAAGGCTCCCAGTTCTCCATGGCCTGTCCTGCCTTTCTGGATTTTACACTTTTTTCAGATGGCCCTTTTGACTGGGGGAACTGATACTTCATTGTAGTGCAGATTTCCTTTGCAAGCTTGCTTGTTTGGACCAAAAGGGCGTATGCGTTTTTTCCTTAATATATTCAGGAAAAAACGCATACGCCCTTTTTGGCCAAGTGCATCATTGTGGACGTTCTGCCTCTTTTCCTATGCTTTAAATGCAATTCCAGTCTACCTCCTGAAATCGGTTTCCTGCAATTCTGCCCCGCTTTCAAGTCCTCTTGGCAGGCTTACTTCAGTATATTTTTGGACGATAGCTGTCATTTATAACTCTGCAGGTTTGTGAATTACAGTGCCCCTGAGCTCCTTTCTTCAACTCGCTTTCTTGTGAGTGGCCGCAACACCGCAGGATTGCTTCAGGCCCTAATCTGGTTCCTGGATGGCACGCTGAGCCTTTGGTTAATTCCTCTTCCTGGTGGGAAATGAGAGTTAAATTTGCCCGTCCAGTCACCTCCAGCTAGTCTCTCATTGGTTCTCCCTATTCCTGTTCATCTTCCGCAGAAATTGCAAACTGGGCCAAACAGGAGGTTAAAGGCACTGACTCTCCAAGTCGGGAGAGTGTTAGTAAAGCTTCTGGAATGTTGCACCCGAGTACAAGGGGTTGAAAACTGAGACATATTTGAACACGTCTCCCGATCACACGGTTGATCATACTCTGGGTTCCACATGCATGTTTTAGCTGAAGGAAGAATCCCTTAAACCTGGAGAGTTGAGACCCGTGGAATGGGTACCATGCAATATGAGTTCAAAGGGTCTTCATTTGCTCACCGAACATCTCCAATCCTATCACTGCTGCGTTTATGCCACTGTACACACGCTTGATTCTCTTTCGGAGACATAGCAATCCACAGGTTTTAAGATACTTACTAGTCAGGTACATTCTTAGGCGTTTAATATGGGGTGTTGAGTCCATTTCGTTGAGCAAGGAGTAGCACTTGTCTATTCCATATTTAGCCTAAGGAACTTTATCTGTGCTCATTTCAATCTCTGGTTTTATGCAGCACCCCAACTCACCTTTCCCCTTAAGCCAGCATGTTGGTTTTCTACATTTGAGACCCTCTTCTGTTTTGTAATCCAGTTCCTGTGTAGCCAAGTTTACATTCCGTGTATTAGTGATATCTTATGATGTTTCTTTTTCTGTGTGACTTATTTCAGTTAGAATCATCATACCTGAATCCACTCATTATGCTGCTACGGGCCTGATGACATAGATTTCATTGCTGAGTGATATTGCATTGTACGTAAGTACCACAAATTCTTTATCCATTTTTCACTTTCTGCGATATTGAACTTGTACCGTAAATGAGGTTCTTGTAAACAGAGCCATCCCAAACTTTGGGGTGGCTGTGTCTTTTTGATTTTAATTTCCCTAAGCTATAGGACCATAAGTGGAAGTGTCCTAGGCTCTGTTTCTCTGTTTTTTAGATGTTTCAGGAAACACCATACACTTCTCCTTAGTGGCTGTTGGCAATTTATATCCCACCCATCAGCATAACAAGGATCCCAGTTCACCATGGACTGTCCTGCCTTTCTGGATTTTACACTTTTTTCAGATGGCCCTTTTGACCGGGGGGAAGTGAGACTTCATTGTAGTGCATATTTCTTTTGCAAGCTTGCTTGGTTGGCCAAAAAGGGCGTATGCGTTTTTCCTGAATATATTCAGGAAAAAACGCATACGCCCTTTTTGGCCAAGTGCATCATTGTGGACGTTCTGCCTCTTTTCCTATGCTTTAAATGCAATTCCAGTCTACCTCCTGAAATCGGTTTCCTGCAATTCTGCCCCGCTTTCAAGTCCTCTTGGCAGCCTTACTTCAGTATGTTTTTGGACGATAGCTGTCATTTATAACTCTGCATGTTTGTGAATTACAGTGCCCCTGAGCTCCTTTCTTCAACTCTCTTTCTTGTGAGCTGGCCGCAACACCGCAGGATTGCTTCAGGCCCTAATCTGGTTCCGGCACGGCACGCTGAGCCTTTGGTTAATTCCTCTTCCTGGTGGGAAATGAGAGTTAAATTTGCCCGTCCAGACACCTCCAGCTAGTCTCTCATTGGTTCTCCCTATTCCTGTTCTTCTTCCGCAGAAATTGCAAACTGGGCCAAACAGAAGGTTAAAGGCACTGACTCTCCAAGTCGGGAGAGTGTTAGTAAAGCATCTGGAATGTTGCACCCGAGTACCAGGGGACAAAAACTGAGACATATTTGAACACGTCTCCCGATCACACGGTTGATCATACTCTGGGTTCCACATGCATGTTTTATCTGAAGGAAGAATCCCTTAAACCTGGAGAGTTGAGACCCGTGGAATGGGTACCATGCAATATGAGTTCAAAGGGTCTTCATTTGCTCACCGAACATCTCCAATCCTATCACTGCTGCGTTTATGCCACTGTACACACGCTTGATTCTCTTTCGGAGACATAGCAATCCACAGGTTTTAAGATACTTACTAGTCAGGTACATTCTTAGGCGTTTAATATGGGGTGTTGAGTCCATTTCGTTGAGCAAGGAGTAGCACTTGTCTATTCCATATTTAGCCTAAGGAACTTTATCTGTGCTCATTTCAATCTCTGGTTTTATGCAGCACCCCAACTCACCTTTCCCCTTAAGCCAGCATGTTGGTTTTCTACATTTGAGACTCTCTTCTGTTTTGTAATCCAGTTCCTGTGTAGCCAAGTTTACATTCCGTGTATTAGTGATATCTTATGATGTTTCTTTTTCTGTGTGACTTATTTCAGTTAGAATCATCATACCTGAATCCACTCATTATGCTGCTACGGGCCTGATGACATAGATTTCATTGCTGAGTGATATTGCATTGTACGTAAGTACCACAAATTCTTTATCCATTTTTCACTTTCTGCGATATTGAACTTGTACCGTAAATGAGGTTCTTGTAAACAGAGCCATCCCAAACTTTGGGGTGGCTGTGTCTTTTTGATTTTAATTTCCCTAAGCTATAGGACCATAAGTGGAAGTGTCCTAGGCTCTGTTTCTCTGTTTTTTAGATGTTTCAGGAAACACCATACACTTCTCCTTAGTGGCTGTTGGCAATTTATATCCCACCCATCAGCATAACAAGGATCCCAGTTCACCATGGACTGTCCTGCCTTTCTGGATTTTACACTTTTTTCAGATGGCCCTTTTGACCGGGGGGAAGTGAGACTTCATTGTAGTGCATATTTCTTTTGCAAGCTTGCTTGGTTGGCCAAAAAGGGCGTATGCGTTTTTCCTGAATATATTCAGGAAAAAACGCATACGCCCTTTTTGGCCAAGTGCATCATTGTGGACGTTCTGCCTCTTTTCCTATGCTTTAAATGCAATTCCAGTCTACCTCCTGAAATCGGTTTCCTGCAATTCTGCCCCGCTTTCAAGTCCTCTTGGCAGCCTTACTTCAGTATGTTTTTGGACGATAGCTGTCATTTATAACTCTGCATGTTTGTGAATTACAGTGCCCCTGAGCTCCTTTCTTCCACTCTCTTTCTTGTGAGCTGGCCGCAACACCGCAGGATTGCTTCAGGCCCTAATCTGGTTCCGGCACGGCACGCTGAGCCTTTGGTTAATTCCTCTTCCTGGTGGGAAATGAGAGTTAAATTTGCCCGTCCAGACACCTCCAGCTAGTCTCTCAATTGTTCTCCCTATTCCTGTTCATCTTCCGCAGAAATTGCAAACTGGGCCAAACAGGAGGTTAAAGACACTGACTCTCCAAGTCGGGAGGGTGTTAGTAAAGCATCTGTAATGTTGCACCCGAGTACCAGGGGACGAAAACTGAGACATATTTGAACACGTATACCAATCACACGGTTGATCATACTCTGGGTTCCACATGCATGTTTTAGCTGAAGGAAGAATCCCTTAAACCTGGAGAGTTGAGACCCGTGGAATGGGTACCATGCAATATGACTTCAAAGGGTCTTCATTTGCTCACCGAACCTCTCCAATCCTATCACTGCTGCATTTATGCCCCTGTACACACGCTTGATTCTCTTTCGGAGACATAGCAATCCATAGGTTTTAAGATACTTACTAGTCAGGTACATTCTTAGGCGTTTAATATGGGATGTTGAGTCCATTTCGTTGAGCAAGGAGTAGCTCTTGTCTATTCCATATTTGGCTTAAGGAACTTTATCTGTGCTCATTTCAATCTCTGGTTTTATGCAACACCCCAACTCACCTTTCCCCTTAAGCCAGCATAAGTTGGTTTTCTACATTTGAGACCCTCTTGTGTTTTGTGATCCAGTTCCTGTGTTGCCAAGTTTACATTCCGTGTATTAGTGATATCTTATGATGTTTCTTTTTCTGTGTGACTTATTTCAGTTAGAATCATCATACCTGAATCCACTCATTATGCTGCTACGGGCCTGATGACATAGATTTCATTGCTGAGTGATATTGCATTGTACGTAAGTACCAAAACATCTTTATCCATTTTTCACTTTCTGCGATATTGAACTTGTACCGTAAACGAGGTTTTTGTATACAGAGCCGTACGAAATTTTGGGGTGGCTGTGTCTTTTTGATTTTAATTTCCCTAAGCTATAGGACCATAAGTGGATGTGCCCTAGGCACTGTTGCTTTGTTTTTTAGATGTTTCAGGAAACACCATACACTTCTCCCGAGTGGCTGTTGGCAATTTACATCCCGCCCATCAGCATAACAAGGCTCCCAGTTCTCCATGGCCTGTCCTGCCTTTCTGGATTTTACACTTTTTTCAGATGGCCCTTTTGACTGGGGGAACTGATACTTCATTGTAGTGCAGATTTCCTTTGCAAGCTTGCTTGTTTGGACCAAAAGGGCGTATGCGTTTTTTCCTTAATATATTCAGGAAAAAACGCATACGCCCTTTTTGGCCAAGTGCATCATTGTGGACGTTCTGCCTCTTTTCCTATGCTTTAAATGCAATTCCAGTCTACCTCCTGAAATCGGTTTCCTGCAATTCTGCCCCGCTTTCAAGTCCTCTTGGCAGGCTTACTTCAGTATATTTTTGGACGATAGCTGTCATTTATAACTCTGCAGGTTTGTGAATTACAGTGCCCCTGAGCTCCTTTCTTCAACTCGCTTTCTTGTGAGTGGCCGCAACACCGCAGGATTGCTTCAGGCCCTAATCTGGTTCCTGGATGGCACGCTGAGCCTTTGGTTAATTCCTCTTCCTGGTGGGAAATGAGAGTTAAATTTGCCCGTCCAGTCACCTCCAGCTAGTCTCTCATTGGTTCTCCCTATTCCTGTTCATCTTCCGCAGAAATTGCAAACTGGGCCAAACAGGAGGTTAAAGGCACTGACTCTCCAAGTCGGGAGAGTGTTAGTAAAGCTTCTGGAATGTTGCACCCGAGTACAAGGGGTTGAAAACTGAGACATATTTGAACACGTCTCCCGATCACACGGTTGATCATACTCTGGGTTCCACATGCATGTTTTAGCTGAAGGAAGAATCCCTTAAACCTGGAGAGTTGAGACCCGTGGAATGGGTACCATGCAATATGAGTTCAAAGGGTCTTCATTTGCTCACCGAACATCTCCAATCCTATCACTGCTGCGTTTATGCCACTGTACACACGCTTGATTCTCTTTCGGAGACATAGCAATCCACAGGTTTTAAGATACTTACTAGTCAGGTACATTCTTAGGCGTTTAATATGGGGTGTTGAGTCCATTTCGTTGAGCAAGGAGTAGCACTTGTCTATTCCATATTTAGCCTAAGGAACTTTATCTGTGCTCATTTCAATCTCTGGTTTTATGCAGCACCCCAACTCACCTTTCCCCTTAAGCCAGCATGTTGGTTTTCTACATTTGAGACCCTCTTCTGTTTTGTAATCCAGTTCCTGTGTAGCCAAGTTTACATTCCGTGTATTAGTGATATCTTATGATGTTTCTTTTTCTGTGTGACTTATTTCAGTTAGAATCATCATACCTGAATCCACTCATTATGCTGCTACGGGCCTGATGACATAGATTTCATTGCTGAGTGATATTGCATTGTACGTAAGTACCACAAATTCTTTATCCATTTTTCACTTTCTGCGATATTGAACTTGTACCGTAAATGAGGTTCTTGTAAACAGAGCCATCCCAAACTTTGGGGTGGCTGTGTCTTTTTGATTTTAATTTCCCTAAGCTATAGGACCATAAGTGGAAGTGTCCTAGGCTCTGTTTCTCTGTTTTTTAGATGTTTCAGGAAACACCATACACTTCTCCTTAGTGGCTGTTGGCAATTTATATCCCACCCATCAGCATAACAAGGATCCCAGTTCACCATGGACTGTCCTGCCTTTCTGGATTTTACACTTTTTTCAGATGGCCCTTTTGACCGGGGGGAAGTGAGACTTCATTGTAGTGCATATTTCTTTTGCAAGCTTGCTTGGTTGGCCAAAAAGGGCGTATGCGTTTTTCCTGAATATATTCAGGAAAAAACGCATACGCCCTTTTTGGCCAAGTGCATCATTGTGGACGTTCTGCCTCTTTTCCTATGCTTTAAATGCAATTCCAGTCTACCTCCTGAAATCGGTTTCCTGCAATTCTGCCCCGCTTTCAAGTCCTCTTGGCAGCCTTACTTCAGTATGTTTTTGGACGATAGCTGTCATTTATAACTCTGCATGTTTGTGAATTACAGTGCCCCTGAGCTCCTTTCTTCAACTCTCTTTCTTGTGAGCTGGCCGCAACACCGCAGGATTGCTTCAGGCCCTAATCTGGTTCCGGCACGGCACGCTGAGCCTTTGGTTAATTCCTCTTCCTGGTGGGAAATGAGAGTTAAATTTGCCCGTCCAGACACCTCCAGCTAGTCTCTCATTGGTTCTCCCTATTCCTGTTCTTCTTCCGCAGAAATTGCAAACTGGGCCAAACAGAAGGTTAAAGGCACTGACTCTCCAAGTCGGGAGAGTGTTAGTAAAGCATCTGGAATGTTGCACCCGAGTACCAGGGGACAAAAACTGAGACATATTTGAACACGTCTCCCGATCACACGGTTGATCATACTCTGGGTTCCACATGCATGTTTTATCTGAAGGAAGAATCCCTTAAACCTGGAGAGTTGAGACCCGTGGAATGGGTACCATGCAATATGAGTTCAAAGGGTCTTCATTTGCTCACCGAACATCTCCAATCCTATCACTGCTGCGTTTATGCCACTGTACACACGCTTGATTCTCTTTCGGAGACATAGCAATCCACAGGTTTTAAGATACTTACTAGTCAGGTACATTCTTAGGCGTTTAATATGGGGTGTTGAGTCCATTTCGTTGAGCAAGGAGTAGCACTTGTCTATTCCATATTTAGCCTAAGGAACTTTATCTGTGCTCATTTCAATCTCTGGTTTTATGCAGCACCCCAACTCACCTTTCCCCTTAAGCCAGCATGTTGGTTTTCTACATTTGAGACTCTCTTCTGTTTTGTAATCCAGTTCCTGTGTAGCCAAGTTTACATTCCGTGTATTAGTGATATCTTATGATGTTTCTTTTTCTGTGTGACTTATTTCAGTTAGAATCATCATACCTGAATCCACTCATTATGCTGCTACGGGCCTGATGACATAGATTTCATTGCTGAGTGATATTGCATTGTACGTAAGTACCACAAATTCTTTATCCATTTTTCACTTTCTGCGATATTGAACTTGTACCGTAAATGAGGTTCTTGTAAACAGAGCCATCCCAAACTTTGGGGTGGCTGTGTCTTTTTGATTTTAATTTCCCTAAGCTATAGGACCATAAGTGGAAGTGTCCTAGGCTCTGTTTCTCTGTTTTTTAGATGTTTCAGGAAACACCATACACTTCTCCTTAGTGGCTGTTGGCAATTTATATCCCACCCATCAGCATAACAAGGATCCCAGTTCACCATGGACTGTCCTGCCTTTCTGGATTTTACACTTTTTTCAGATGGCCCTTTTGACCGGGGGGAAGTGAGACTTCATTGTAGTGCATATTTCTTTTGCAAGCTTGCTTGGTTGGCCAAAAAGGGCGTATGCGTTTTTCCTGAATATATTCAGGAAAAAACGCATACGCCCTTTTTGGCCAAGTGCATCATTGTGGACGTTCTGCCTCTTTTCCTATGCTTTAAATGCAATTCCAGTCTACCTCCTGAAATCGGTTTCCTGCAATTCTGCCCCGCTTTCAAGTCCTCTTGGCAGCCTTACTTCAGTATGTTTTTGGACGATAGCTGTCATTTATAACTCTGCATGTTTGTGAATTACAGTGCCCCTGAGCTCCTTTCTTCCACTCTCTTTCTTGTGAGCTGGCCGCAACACCGCAGGATTGCTTCAGGCCCTAATCTGGTTCCGGCACGGCACGCTGAGCCTTTGGTTAATTCCTCTTCCTGGTGGGAAATGAGAGTTAAATTTGCCCGTCCAGACACCTCCAGCTAGTCTCTCAATTGTTCTCCCTATTCCTGTTCATCTTCCGCAGAAATTGCAAACTGGGCCAAACAGGAGGTTAAAGACACTGACTCTCCAAGTCGGGAGGGTGTTAGTAAAGCATCTGTAATGTTGCACCCGAGTACCAGGGGACGAAAACTGAGACATATTTGAACACGTATACCAATCACACGGTTGATCATACTCTGGGTTCCACATGCATGTTTTAGCTGAAGGAAGAATCCCTTAAACCTGGAGAGTTGAGACCCGTGGAATGGGTACCATGCAATATGACTTCAAAGGGTCTTCATTTGCTCACCGAACCTCTCCAATCCTATCACTGCTGCATTTATGCCCCTGTACACACGCTTGATTCTCTTTCGGAGACATAGCAATCCATAGGTTTTAAGATACTTACTAGTCAGGTACATTCTTAGGCGTTTAATATGGGATGTTGAGTCCATTTCGTTGAGCAAGGAGTAGCTCTTGTCTATTCCATATTTGGCTTAAGGAACTTTATCTGTGCTCATTTCAATCTCTGGTTTTATGCAACACCCCAACTCACCTTTCCCCTTAAGCCAGCATAAGTTGGTTTTCTACATTTGAGACCCTCTTGTGTTTTGTGATCCAGTTCCTGTGTTGCCAAGTTTACATTCCGTGTATTAGTGATATCTTATGATGTTTCTTTTTCTGTGTGACTTATTTCAGTTAGAATCATCATACCTGAATCCACTCATTATGCTGCTACGGGCCTGATGACATAGATTTCATTGCTGAGTGATATTGCATTGTACGTAAGTACCAAAACATCTTTATCCATTTTTCACTTTCTGCGATATTGAACTTGTACCGTAAACGAGGTTTTTGTATACAGAGCCGTACGAAATTTTGGGGTGGCTGTGTCTTTTTGATTTTAATTTCCCTAAGCTATAGGACCATAAGTGGATGTGCCCTAGGCACTGTTGCTTTGTTTTTTAGATGTTTCAGGAAACACCATACACTTCTCCCGAGTGGCTGTTGGCAATTTACATCCCGCCCATCAGCATAACAAGGCTCCCAGTTCTCCATGGCCTGTCCTGCCTTTCTGGATTTTACACTTTTTTCAGATGGCCCTTTTGACTGGGGGAACTGATACTTCATTGTAGTGCAGATTTCCTTTGCAAGCTTGCTTGTTTGGACCAAAAGGGCGTATGCGTTTTTTCCTTAATATATTCAGGAAAAAACGCATACGCCCTTTTTGGCCAAGTGCATCATTGTGGACGTTCTGCCTCTTTTCCTATGCTTTAAATGCAATTCCAGTCTACCTCCTGAAATCGGTTTCCTGCAATTCTGCCCCGCTTTCAAGTCCTCTTGGCAGGCTTACTTCAGTATATTTTTGGACGATAGCTGTCATTTATAACTCTGCAGGTTTGTGAATTACAGTGCCCCTGAGCTCCTTTCTTCAACTGGCTTTCTTGTGAGCTGGCCGCAACACCGCAGGATTGCTTCACTACCTAATCTGGTTCTGGCACGGCACGCTGAGCCTTTGGTTAATTCCTCTTCCTGGTGGGAAATGAGAGTTAAATTTGCCCGTCCAGACAACTCCAGCTAGTCTCTCATTGGTTCTCCCTCTACCTGTTCATCTTCCGCAGAAATTGCAAACTGGGCCAAACAGGAGGTTAAAGGCACTGACTCTCCAAGTCGGGAGAGTGTTAGTAAAGCGTCTGGAATGTTGCACCCGAGTACCAGGGGATGAGAACTGAGACATATTTGAACACGTCTCCCAATCACACGGTTGATCAAACTCTGGGTTCCACATGCATGTTTTAGCTGAAGGAAGAATCCCTTAAACCTGGAGAGTTGAGACCCGTGGAATGGATACCATGCAATATGACTTCAAAGGGTCTTCATTTGCTCACCGAAGGTCTCCAATCCTATCACTGCTGTGTTTATGGCCCTGCACACACGCTTGATTCTCTTTTGGAGACAGAGCAATCCATAGGTTTTAAGATACTTACTAGTCAGGTACATTCTTAGGCGTTTAATATGGGGTGTTGAGTCCATTTCGTTGAGCAAGGAGTAGCTCTTGTCTATTCCATATTTGGCTTAAGGAACTTTATCTGTGCTCATTTCAATCTCTGGTTTTATGCAGCACCCCAACTCACCTTTCCCCTTAAGCAAGCATAAGTTGGTTTTCTTAATTTGAGACCCTGTTTTGTTTTGTAATCCAGTTCCTGTGTAGCCAAGTTTACATTCCGTGTATTACTGATATCTTATGATGTTTCTTTTCTGTGTGACTTATTTCAGTTAGAATCATCATACCTGAATCCACTCATTATGCTGCTATGGGCCTGATGACGTAGATTTCATTGCTGAGTGATATTGCATTGTACGTAAGTACCACAACTTCTTTATCCATTTTTCACTTTCTGCGATATTGAACTAGTACCGTAAACGAGGTTCTTGTAAACAGAGCCATCCCAAACTTTGGGTTGGCTGTGTCTATTTGATTTTAATTTCTCTAAGCTATAGGACCATAAGTGGAAGTGCGCTAGACTCTGTTGCTTTGTTTTTTAGATGTTTCAGGAAACACCATACACTTCTCCCGAGTGCCTGTTGGCAATTTACATCCTGCCCATCAGCATAACAAGGCTCCCAGTTCTCCATGGCCTGTCCTGCCTTTCTGGATTTTACACTTTTTTCAGATGGCCCTTTTGAACGGGGTGAAGTGAGACTTCATTTTACTGCAGACTTCCTTTGCAAGCTTGCTTGGTTGGCCAAAAAGTGCGTATGCGTTTTTTCCTGAATATATTCAGGAAAAAACGCATACGCACTTTTTGGCGAAGGGCATCATTGTCCACGTTCTGCCTCTTTTCTTATGCTATAAATGTAATTCCAGTCTACCTCCTGAAATCGGTTGCCTGCAATTCTGCCCCGCTTTCAAGTCCTCTTGGCAGCATTACTTCAGTATATTTTTGGACGATAGCTGTCATTTATAACTCTGCAGGTTTGTGAATTACAGTGCCCCTGAGCTCCTTTCTTCAACTGGCTTTCTTGTGAGCTGGCCGCAACACCGCAGGATTGCTTCACTACCTAATCTGGTTCTGGCACGGCACGCTAAGCCTTTGGTTAATTCCTCTTCCTGGTGGGAAATGAGAGTTAAGTTTGCCCGTCCAGACACCTCCAGCTAGTCTCTCATTGGTTCTCCCTATTCCTGTTCTTCTTCCGCAGAAATTGCAAACTGGGCCAAACAGAAGGTTAAAGGCACTGACTCTCCAAGTCGGGAGAGTGTTAGTAAAGCATCTGGAATGTTGCACCCGAGTACCAGGGGACAAAAACTGAGACATATTTGAACACGTCTCCCGATCACACGGTTGATCATACTCTGGGTTCCACATGCATGTTTTATCTGAAGGAAGAATCCCTTAAACCTGGAGAGTTGAGACCCATGGAATGGGTACCATGCAATATGAGTTCAAAGGGTCTTCATTTGCTCACCGAACATCTCCAATCCTATCACTGCTGCGTTTATGCCCCTGTACACACGCTTGATTCTCTTTCGGAGACATAGCAATCCACAGGTTTTAAGATACTTACTAGTCAGGTACATTCTTAGGCGTTTAATATGGGGTGTTGAGTCCATTTCGTTGAGCAAGGAGTAGCACTTGTCTATTCCATATTTAGCCTAAGGAACTTTATCTGTGCTCATTTCAATCTCTGGTTTTATGCAGCACCCCAACTCACCTTTCCCCTTAAGCCAGCATGTTGGTTTTCTACATTTGAGACCCTCTTCTGTTTTGTAATCCAGTTCCTGTGTAGCCAAGTTTACATTCCGTGTATTAGTGATATCTTATGATGTTTCTTTTTCTGTGTGACTTATTTCAGTTAGAATCATCATACCTGAATCCACTCATTATGCTGCTACGGGCCTGATGACATAGATTTCATTGCTGAGTGATATTGCATTGTACGTAAGTACCACAAATTCTTTATCCATTTTTCACTTTCTGCGATATTGAACTTGTACCGTAAATGAGGTTCTTGTAAACAGAGCCATCCCAAACTTTGGGGTGGCTGTGTCTTTTTGATTTTAATTTCCCTAAGCTATAGGACCATAAGTGGAAGTGTCCTAGGCTCTGTTTCTCTGTTTTTTAGATGTTTCAGGAAACACCATACACTTCTCCTTAGTGGCTGTTGGCAATTTATATCCCACCCATCAGCATAACAAGGATCCCAGTTCACCATGGACTGTCCTGCCTTTCTGGATTTTACACTTTTTTCAGATGGCCCTTTTGACCGGGGGGAAGTGAGACTTCATTGTAGTGCATATTTCTTTTGCAAGCTTGCTTGGTTGGCCAAAAAGGGCGTATGCGTTTTTCCTGAATATATTCAGGAAAAAACGCATACGCCCTTTTTGGCCAAGTGCATCATTGTGGACGTTCTGCCTCTTTTCCTATGCTTTAAATGCAATTCCAGTCTACCTCCTGAAATCGGTTTCCTGCAATTCTGCCCCGCTTTCAAGTCCTCTTGGCAGCCTTACTTCAGTATGTTTTTGGACGATAGCTGTCATTTATAACTCTGCATGTTTGTGAATTACAGTGCCCCTGAGCTCCTTTCTTCAACTCTCTTTCTTGTGAGCTGGCCGCAACACCGCAGGATTGCTTCAGGCCCTAATCTGGTTCCGGCACGGCACGCTGAGCCTTTGGTTAATTCCTCTTCCTGGTGGGAAATGAGAGTTAAATTTGCCCGTCCAGACACCTCCAGCTAGTCTCTCATTGGTTCTCCCTATTCCTGTTCATCTTCCGCAGAAATTGCAAACTGGGCCAAACAGGAGGTTAAAGACACTGACTCTCCAAGTCGGGAGGGTGTTAGTAAAGCATCTCTAATGTTGCACCCGAGTACCAGGGGACGAAAACTGAGACATATTTGAACACGTATACCAATCACACGGTTGATCATACTCTGGGTTCCACATGCATGTTTTAGCTGAAGGAAGAATCCCTTAAACCTGGAGAGTTGAGACCCGTGGAATGGGTACCATGCAATATGACTTCAAAGGGTCTTCATTTGCTCACCGAACCTCTCCAATCCTATCACTGCTGCATTTATGCCCCTGTACACACGCTTGATTCTCTTTCGGAGACATAGCAATCCATAGGTTTTAAGATACTTACTAGTCAGGTACATTCTTAGGCGTTTAATATGGGGTGTTGAGTCCATTTCGTTGAGCAAGGAGTAGCTCTTGTCTATTCCATATTTGGCTTAAGGAACTTTATCTGTGCTCATTTCAATCTCTGGTTTTATGCAACACCCCAACTCACCTTTCCCCTTAAGCCAGCATAAGTTGGTTTTCTACATTTGAGACCCTCTTGTGTTTTGTGATCCAGTTCCTGTGTTGCCAAGTTTACATTCCGTGTATTAGTGATATCTTATGATGTTTCTTTTTCTGTGTGACTTATTTCAGTTAGAATCATCATACCTGAATCCACTCATTATGCTGCTACGGGCCTGATGACATAGATTTCATTGCTGAGTGATATTGCATTGTACGTAAGTACCAAAACATCTTTATCCATTTTTCACTTTCTGCGATATTGAACTTGTACCGTAAACGAGGTTTTTGTATACAGAGCCGTACGAAATTTTGGGGTGGCTGTGTCTTTTTGATTTTAATTTCCCTAAGCTATAGGACCATAAGTGGATGTGCCCTAGGCACTGTTGCTTTGTTTTTTAGATGTTTCAGGAAACACCATACACTTCTCCCGAGTGGCTGTTGGCAATTTACATCCCGCCCATCAGCATAACAAGGCTCCCAGTTCTCCATGGCCTGTCCTGCCTTTCTGGATTTTACACTTTTTTCAGATGGCCCTTTTGACTGGGGGAACTGATACTTCATTGTAGTGCAGATTTCCTTTGCAAGCTTGCTTGTTTGGACCAAAAGGGCGTATGCGTTTTTTCCTTAATATATTCAGGAAAAAACGCATACGCCCTTTTTGGCCAAGTGCATCATTGTGGACGTTCTGCCTCTTTTCCTATGCTTTAAATGCAATTCCAGTCTACCTCCTGAAATCGGTTTCCTGCAATTCTGCCCCGCTTTCAAGTCCTCTTGGCAGGCTTACTTCAGTATATTTTTGGACGATAGCTGTCATTTATAACTCTGCAGGTTTGTGAATTACAGTGCCCCTGAGCTCCTTTCTTCAACTCGCTTTCTTGTGAGTGGCCGCAACACCGCAGGATTGCTTCAGGCCCTAATCTGGTTCCTGGATGGCACGCTGAGCCTTTGGTTAATTCCTCTTCCTGGTGGGAAATGAGAGTTAAATTTGCCCGTCCAGTCACCTCCAGCTAGTCTCTCATTGGTTCTCCCTATTCCTGTTCATCTTCCGCAGAAATTGCAAACTGGGCCAAACAGGAGGTTAAAGGCACTGACTCTCCAAGTCGGGAGAGTGTTAGTAAAGCTTCTGGAATGTTGCACCCGAGTACAAGGGGTTGAAAACTGAGACATATTTGAACACGTCTCCCGATCACACGGTTGATCATACTCTGGGTTCCACATGCATGTTTTAGCTGAAGGAAGAATCCCTTAAACCTGGAGAGTTGAGACCCGTGGAATGGGTACCATGCAATATGAGTTCAAAGGGTCTTCATTTGCTCACCGAACATCTCCAATCCTATCACTGCTGCGTTTATGCCACTGTACACACGCTTGATTCTCTTTCGGAGACATAGCAATCCACAGGTTTTAAGATACTTACTAGTCAGGTACATTCTTAGGCGTTTAATATGGGGTGTTGAGTCCATTTCGTTGAGCAAGGAGTAGCACTTGTCTATTCCATATTTAGCCTAAGGAACTTTATCTGTGCTCATTTCAATCTCTGGTTTTATGCAGCACCCCAACTCACCTTTCCCCTTAAGCCAGCATGTTGGTTTTCTACATTTGAGACCCTCTTCTGTTTTGTAATCCAGTTCCTGTGTAGCCAAGTTTACATTCCGTGTATTAGTGATATCTTATGATGTTTCTTTTTCTGTGTGACTTATTTCAGTTAGAATCATCATACCTGAATCCACTCATTATGCTGCTACGGGCCTGATGACATAGATTTCATTGCTGAGTGATATTGCATTGTACGTAAGTACCACAAATTCTTTATCCATTTTTCACTTTCTGCGATATTGAACTTGTACCGTAAATGAGGTTCTTGTAAACAGAGCCATCCCAAACTTTGGGGTGGCTGTGTCTTTTTGATTTTAATTTCCCTAAGCTATAGGACCATAAGTGGAAGTGTCCTAGGCTCTGTTTCTCTGTTTTTTAGATGTTTCAGGAAACACCATACACTTCTCCTTAGTGGCTGTTGGCAATTTATATCCCACCCATCAGCATAACAAGGATCCCAGTTCACCATGGACTGTCCTGCCTTTCTGGATTTTACACTTTTTTCAGATGGCCCTTTTGACCGGGGGGAAGTGAGACTTCATTGTAGTGCATATTTCTTTTGCAAGCTTGCTTGGTTGGCCAAAAAGGGCGTATGCGTTTTTCCTGAATATATTCAGGAAAAAACGCATACGCCCTTTTTGGCCAAGTGCATCATTGTGGACGTTCTGCCTCTTTTCCTATGCTTTAAATGCAATTCCAGTCTACCTCCTGAAATCGGTTTCCTGCAATTCTGCCCCGCTTTCAAGTCCTCTTGGCAGCCTTACTTCAGTATGTTTTTGGACGATAGCTGTCATTTATAACTCTGCATGTTTGTGAATTACAGTGCCCCTGAGCTCCTTTCTTCAACTCTCTTTCTTGTGAGCTGGCCGCAACACCGCAGGATTGCTTCAGGCCCTAATCTGGTTCCGGCACGGCACGCTGAGCCTTTGGTTAATTCCTCTTCCTGGTGGGAAATGAGAGTTAAATTTGCCCGTCCAGACACCTCCAGCTAGTCTCTCATTGGTTCTCCCTATTCCTGTTCTTCTTCCGCAGAAATTGCAAACTGGGCCAAACAGAAGGTTAAAGGCACTGACTCTCCAAGTCGGGAGAGTGTTAGTAAAGCATCTGGAATGTTGCACCCGAGTACCAGGGGACAAAAACTGAGACATATTTGAACACGTCTCCCGATCACACGGTTGATCATACTCTGGGTTCCACATGCATGTTTTATCTGAAGGAAGAATCCCTTAAACCTGGAGAGTTGAGACCCGTGGAATGGGTACCATGCAATATGAGTTCAAAGGGTCTTCATTTGCTCACCGAACATCTCCAATCCTATCACTGCTGCGTTTATGCCACTGTACACACGCTTGATTCTCTTTCGGAGACATAGCAATCCACAGGTTTTAAGATACTTACTAGTCAGGTACATTCTTAGGCGTTTAATATGGGGTGTTGAGTCCATTTCGTTGAGCAAGGAGTAGCACTTGTCTATTCCATATTTAGCCTAAGGAACTTTATCTGTGCTCATTTCAATCTCTGGTTTTATGCAGCACCCCAACTCACCTTTCCCCTTAAGCCAGCATGTTGGTTTTCTACATTTGAGACTCTCTTCTGTTTTGTAATCCAGTTCCTGTGTAGCCAAGTTTACATTCCGTGTATTAGTGATATCTTATGATGTTTCTTTTTCTGTGTGACTTATTTCAGTTAGAATCATCATACCTGAATCCACTCATTATGCTGCTACGGGCCTGATGACATAGATTTCATTGCTGAGTGATATTGCATTGTACGTAAGTACCACAAATTCTTTATCCATTTTTCACTTTCTGCGATATTGAACTTGTACCGTAAATGAGGTTCTTGTAAACAGAGCCATCCCAAACTTTGGGGTGGCTGTGTCTTTTTGATTTTAATTTCCCTAAGCTATAGGACCATAAGTGGAAGTGTCCTAGGCTCTGTTTCTCTGTTTTTTAGATGTTTCAGGAAACACCATACACTTCTCCTTAGTGGCTGTTGGCAATTTATATCCCACCCATCAGCATAACAAGGATCCCAGTTCACCATGGACTGTCCTGCCTTTCTGGATTTTACACTTTTTTCAGATGGCCCTTTTGACCGGGGGGAAGTGAGACTTCATTGTAGTGCATATTTCTTTTGCAAGCTTGCTTGGTTGGCCAAAAAGGGCGTATGCGTTTTTCCTGAATATATTCAGGAAAAAACGCATACGCCCTTTTTGGCCAAGTGCATCATTGTGGACGTTCTGCCTCTTTTCCTATGCTTTAAATGCAATTCCAGTCTACCTCCTGAAATCGGTTTCCTGCAATTCTGCCCCGCTTTCAAGTCCTCTTGGCAGCCTTACTTCAGTATGTTTTTGGACGATAGCTGTCATTTATAACTCTGCATGTTTGTGAATTACAGTGCCCCTGAGCTCCTTTCTTCCACTCTCTTTCTTGTGAGCTGGCCGCAACACCGCAGGATTGCTTCAGGCCCTAATCTGGTTCCGGCACGGCACGCTGAGCCTTTGGTTAATTCCTCTTCCTGGTGGGAAATGAGAGTTAAATTTGCCCGTCCAGACACCTCCAGCTAGTCTCTCAATTGTTCTCCCTATTCCTGTTCATCTTCCGCAGAAATTGCAAACTGGGCCAAACAGGAGGTTAAAGACACTGACTCTCCAAGTCGGGAGGGTGTTAGTAAAGCATCTGTAATGTTGCACCCGAGTACCAGGGGACGAAAACTGAGACATATTTGAACACGTATACCAATCACACGGTTGATCATACTCTGGGTTCCACATGCATGTTTTAGCTGAAGGAAGAATCCCTTAAACCTGGAGAGTTGAGACCCGTGGAATGGGTACCATGCAATATGACTTCAAAGGGTCTTCATTTGCTCACCGAACCTCTCCAATCCTATCACTGCTGCATTTATGCCCCTGTACACACGCTTGATTCTCTTTCGGAGACATAGCAATCCATAGGTTTTAAGATACTTACTAGTCAGGTACATTCTTAGGCGTTTAATATGGGATGTTGAGTCCATTTCGTTGAGCAAGGAGTAGCTCTTGTCTATTCCATATTTGGCTTAAGGAACTTTATCTGTGCTCATTTCAATCTCTGGTTTTATGCAACACCCCAACTCACCTTTCCCCTTAAGCCAGCATAAGTTGGTTTTCTACATTTGAGACCCTCTTGTGTTTTGTGATCCAGTTCCTGTGTTGCCAAGTTTACATTCCGTGTATTAGTGATATCTTATGATGTTTCTTTTTCTGTGTGACTTATTTCAGTTAGAATCATCATACCTGAATCCACTCATTATGCTGCTACGGGCCTGATGACATAGATTTCATTGCTGAGTGATATTGCATTGTACGTAAGTACCAAAACATCTTTATCCATTTTTCACTTTCTGCGATATTGAACTTGTACCGTAAACGAGGTTTTTGTATACAGAGCCGTACGAAATTTTGGGGTGGCTGTGTCTTTTTGATTTTAATTTCCCTAAGCTATAGGACCATAAGTGGATGTGCCCTAGGCACTGTTGCTTTGTTTTTTAGATGTTTCAGGAAACACCATACACTTCTCCCGAGTGGCTGTTGGCAATTTACATCCCGCCCATCAGCATAACAAGGCTCCCAGTTCTCCATGGCCTGTCCTGCCTTTCTGGATTTTACACTTTTTTCAGATGGCCCTTTTGACTGGGGGAACTGATACTTCATTGTAGTGCAGATTTCCTTTGCAAGCTTGCTTGTTTGGACCAAAAGGGCGTATGCGTTTTTTCCTTAATATATTCAGGAAAAAACGCATACGCCCTTTTTGGCCAAGTGCATCATTGTGGACGTTCTGCCTCTTTTCCTATGCTTTAAATGCAATTCCAGTCTACCTCCTGAAATCGGTTTCCTGCAATTCTGCCCCGCTTTCAAGTCCTCTTGGCAGGCTTACTTCAGTATATTTTTGGACGATAGCTGTCATTTATAACTCTGCAGGTTTGTGAATTACAGTGCCCCTGAGCTCCTTTCTTCAACTCGCTTTCTTGTGAGTGGCCGCAACACCGCAGGATTGCTTCAGGCCCTAATCTGGTTCCTGGATGGCACGCTGAGCCTTTGGTTAATTCCTCTTCCTGGTGGGAAATGAGAGTTAAATTTGCCCGTCCAGTCACCTCCAGCTAGTCTCTCATTGGTTCTCCCTATTCCTGTTCATCTTCCGCAGAAATTGCAAACTGGGCCAAACAGGAGGTTAAAGGCACTGACTCTCCAAGTCGGGAGAGTGTTAGTAAAGCTTCTGGAATGTTGCACCCGAGTACAAGGGGTTGAAAACTGAGACATATTTGAACACGTCTCCCGATCACACGGTTGATCATACTCTGGGTTCCACATGCATGTTTTAGCTGAAGGAAGAATCCCTTAAACCTGGAGAGTTGAGACCCGTGGAATGGGTACCATGCAATATGAGTTCAAAGGGTCTTCATTTGCTCACCGAACATCTCCAATCCTATCACTGCTGCGTTTATGCCACTGTACACACGCTTGATTCTCTTTCGGAGACATAGCAATCCACAGGTTTTAAGATACTTACTAGTCAGGTACATTCTTAGGCGTTTAATATGGGGTGTTGAGTCCATTTCGTTGAGCAAGGAGTAGCACTTGTCTATTCCATATTTAGCCTAAGGAACTTTATCTGTGCTCATTTCAATCTCTGGTTTTATGCAGCACCCCAACTCACCTTTCCCCTTAAGCCAGCATGTTGGTTTTCTACATTTGAGACCCTCTTCTGTTTTGTAATCCAGTTCCTGTGTAGCCAAGTTTACATTCCGTGTATTAGTGATATCTTATGATGTTTCTTTTTCTGTGTGACTTATTTCAGTTAGAATCATCATACCTGAATCCACTCATTATGCTGCTACGGGCCTGATGACATAGATTTCATTGCTGAGTGATATTGCATTGTACGTAAGTACCACAAATTCTTTATCCATTTTTCACTTTCTGCGATATTGAACTTGTACCGTAAATGAGGTTCTTGTAAACAGAGCCATCCCAAACTTTGGGGTGGCTGTGTCTTTTTGATTTTAATTTCCCTAAGCTATAGGACCATAAGTGGAAGTGTCCTAGGCTCTGTTTCTCTGTTTTTTAGATGTTTCAGGAAACACCATACACTTCTCCTTAGTGGCTGTTGGCAATTTATATCCCACCCATCAGCATAACAAGGATCCCAGTTCACCATGGACTGTCCTGCCTTTCTGGATTTTACACTTTTTTCAGATGGCCCTTTTGACCGGGGGGAAGTGAGACTTCATTGTAGTGCATATTTCTTTTGCAAGCTTGCTTGGTTGGCCAAAAAGGGCGTATGCGTTTTTCCTGAATATATTCAGGAAAAAACGCATACGCCCTTTTTGGCCAAGTGCATCATTGTGGACGTTCTGCCTCTTTTCCTATGCTTTAAATGCAATTCCAGTCTACCTCCTGAAATCGGTTTCCTGCAATTCTGCCCCGCTTTCAAGTCCTCTTGGCAGCCTTACTTCAGTATGTTTTTGGACGATAGCTGTCATTTATAACTCTGCATGTTTGTGAATTACAGTGCCCCTGAGCTCCTTTCTTCAACTCTCTTTCTTGTGAGCTGGCCGCAACACCGCAGGATTGCTTCAGGCCCTAATCTGGTTCCGGCACGGCACGCTGAGCCTTTGGTTAATTCCTCTTCCTGGTGGGAAATGAGAGTTAAATTTGCCCGTCCAGACACCTCCAGCTAGTCTCTCATTGGTTCTCCCTATTCCTGTTCTTCTTCCGCAGAAATTGCAAACTGGGCCAAACAGAAGGTTAAAGGCACTGACTCTCCAAGTCGGGAGAGTGTTAGTAAAGCATCTGGAATGTTGCACCCGAGTACCAGGGGACAAAAACTGAGACATATTTGAACACGTCTCCCGATCACACGGTTGATCATACTCTGGGTTCCACATGCATGTTTTATCTGAAGGAAGAATCCCTTAAACCTGGAGAGTTGAGACCCGTGGAATGGGTACCATGCAATATGAGTTCAAAGGGTCTTCATTTGCTCACCGAACATCTCCAATCCTATCACTGCTGCGTTTATGCCACTGTACACACGCTTGATTCTCTTTCGGAGACATAGCAATCCACAGGTTTTAAGATACTTACTAGTCAGGTACATTCTTAGGCGTTTAATATGGGGTGTTGAGTCCATTTCGTTGAGCAAGGAGTAGCACTTGTCTATTCCATATTTAGCCTAAGGAACTTTATCTGTGCTCATTTCAATCTCTGGTTTTATGCAGCACCCCAACTCACCTTTCCCCTTAAGCCAGCATGTTGGTTTTCTACATTTGAGACCCTCTTCTGTTTTGTAATCCAGTTCCTGTGTAGCCAAGTTTACATTCCGTGTATTAGTGATATCTTATGATGTTTCTTTTTCTGTGTGACTTATTTCAGTTAGAATCATCATACCTGAATCCACTCATTATGCTGCTACGGGCCTGATGACATAGATTTCATTGCTGAGTGATATTGCATTGTACGTAAGTACCACAAATTCTTTATCCATTTTTCACTTTCTGCGATATTGAACTTGTACCGTAAATGAGGTTCTTGTAAACAGAGCCATCCCAAACTTTGGGGTGGCTGTGTCTTTTTGATTTTAATTTCCCTAAGCTATAGGACCATAAGTGGAAGTGTCCTAGGCTCTGTTTCTCTGTTTTTTAGATGTTTCAGGAAACACCATACACTTCTCCTTAGTGGCTGTTGGCAATTTATATCCCACCCATCAGCATAACAAGGATCCCAGTTCACCATGGACTGTCCTGCCTTTCTGGATTTTACACTTTTTTCAGATGGCCCTTTTGACCGGGGGGAAGTGAGACTTCATTGTAGTGCATATTTCTTTTGCAAGCTTGCTTGGTTGGCCAAAAAGGGCGTATGCGTTTTTCCTGAATATATTCAGGAAAAAACGCATACGCCCTTTTTGGCCAAGTGCATCATTGTGGACGTTCTGCCTCTTTTCCTATGCTTTAAATGCAATTCCAGTCTACCTCCTGAAATCGGTTTCCTGCAATTCTGCCCCGCTTTCAAGTCCTCTTGGCAGCCTTACTTCAGTATGTTTTTGGACGATAGCTGTCATTTATAACTCTGCATGTTTGTGAATTACAGTGCCCCTGAGCTCCTTTCTTCCACTCTCTTTCTTGTGAGCTGGCCGCAACACCGCAGGATTGCTTCAGGCCCTAATCTGGTTCCGGCACGGCACGCTGAGCCTTTGGTTAATTCCTCTTCCTGGTGGGAAATGAGAGTTAAATTTGCCCGTCCAGACACCTCCAGCTAGTCTCTCAATTGTTCTCCCTATTCCTGTTCATCTTCCGCAGAAATTGCAAACTGGGCCAAACAGGAGGTTAAAGACACTGACTCTCCAAGTCGGGAGGGTGTTAGTAAAGCATCTGTAATGTTGCACCCGAGTACCAGGGGACGAAAACTGAGACATATTTGAACACGTATACCAATCACACGGTTGATCATACTCTGGGTTCCACATGCATGTTTTAGCTGAAGGAAGAATCCCTTAAACCTGGAGAGTTGAGACCCGTGGAATGGGTACCATGCAATATGACTTCAAAGGGTCTTCATTTGCTCACCGAACCTCTCCAATCCTATCACTGCTGCATTTATGCCCCTGTACACACGCTTGATTCTCTTTCGGAGACATAGCAATCCATAGGTTTTAAGATACTTACTAGTCAGGTACATTCTTAGGCGTTTAATATGGGATGTTGAGTCCATTTCGTTGAGCAAGGAGTAGCTCTTGTCTATTCCATATTTGGCTTAAGGAACTTTATCTGTGCTCATTTCAATCTCTGGTTTTATGCAACACCCCAACTCACCTTTCCCCTTAAGCCAGCATAAGTTGGTTTTCTACATTTGAGACCCTCTTGTGTTTTGTGATCCAGTTCCTGTGTTGCCAAGTTTACATTCCGTGTATTAGTGATATCTTATGATGTTTCTTTTTCTGTGTGACTTATTTCAGTTAGAATCATCATACCTGAATCCACTCATTATGCTGCTACGGGCCTGATGACATAGATTTCATTGCTGAGTGATATTGCATTGTACGTAAGTACCAAAACATCTTTATCCATTTTTCACTTTCTGCGATATTGAACTTGTACCGTAAACGAGGTTTTTGTATACAGAGCCGTACGAAATTTTGGGGTGGCTGTGTCTTTTTGATTTTAATTTCCCTAAGCTATAGGACCATAAGTGGATGTGCCCTAGGCACTGTTGCTTTGTTTTTTAGATGTTTCAGGAAACACCATACACTTCTCCCGAGTGGCTGTTGGCAATTTACATCCCGCCCATCAGCATAACAAGGCTCCCAGTTCTCCATGGCCTGTCCTGCCTTTCTGGATTTTACACTTTTTTCAGATGGCCCTTTTGACTGGGGGAACTGATACTTCATTGTAGTGCAGATTTCCTTTGCAAGCTTGCTTGTTTGGACCAAAAGGGCGTATGCGTTTTTTCCTTAATATATTCAGGAAAAAACGCATACGCCCTTTTTGGCCAAGTGCATCATTGTGGACGTTCTGCCTCTTTTCCTATGCTTTAAATGCAATTCCAGTCTACCTCCTGAAATCGGTTTCCTGCAATTCTGCCCCGCTTTCAAGTCCTCTTGGCAGGCTTACTTCAGTATATTTTTGGACGATAGCTGTCATTTATAACTCTGCAGGTTTGTGAATTACAGTGCCCCTGAGCTCCTTTCTTCAACTGGCTTTCTTGTGAGCTGGCCGCAACACCGCAGGATTGCTTCACTACCTAATCTGGTTCTGGCACGGCACGCTGAGCCTTTGGTTAATTCCTCTTCCTGGTGGGAAATGAGAGTTAAATTTGCCCGTCCAGACAACTCCAGCTAGTCTCTCATTGGTTCTCCCTCTACCTGTTCATCTTCCGCAGAAATTGCAAACTGGGCCAAACAGGAGGTTAAAGGCACTGACTCTCCAAGTCGGGAGAGTGTTAGTAAAGCGTCTGGAATGTTGCACCCGAGTACCAGGGGATGAGAACTGAGACATATTTGAACACGTCTCCCAATCACACGGTTGATCAAACTCTGGGTTCCACATGCATGTTTTAGCTGAAGGAAGAATCCCTTAAACCTGGAGAGTTGAGACCCGTGGAATGGATACCATGCAATATGACTTCAAAGGGTCTTCATTTGCTCACCGAAGGTCTCCAATCCTATCACTGCTGTGTTTATGGCCCTGCACACACGCTTGATTCTCTTTTGGAGACAGAGCAATCCATAGGTTTTAAGATACTTACTAGTCAGGTACATTCTTAGGCGTTTAATATGGGGTGTTGAGTCCATTTCGTTGAGCAAGGAGTAGCTCTTGTCTATTCCATATTTGGCTTAAGGAACTTTATCTGTGCTCATTTCAATCTCTGGTTTTATGCAGCACCCCAACTCACCTTTCCCCTTAAGCAAGCATAAGTTGGTTTTCTTAATTTGAGACCCTGTTTTGTTTTGTAATCCAGTTCCTGTGTAGCCAAGTTTACATTCCGTGTATTACTGATATCTTATGATGTTTCTTTTCTGTGTGACTTATTTCAGTTAGAATCATCATACCTGAATCCACTCATTATGCTGCTATGGGCCTGATGACGTAGATTTCATTGCTGAGTGATATTGCATTGTACGTAAGTACCACAACTTCTTTATCCATTTTTCACTTTCTGCGATATTGAACTAGTACCGTAAACGAGGTTCTTGTAAACAGAGCCATCCCAAACTTTGGGTTGGCTGTGTCTATTTGATTTTAATTTCTCTAAGCTATAGGACCATAAGTGGAAGTGCGCTAGACTCTGTTGCTTTGTTTTTTAGATGTTTCAGGAAACACCATACACTTCTCCCGAGTGCCTGTTGGCAATTTACATCCTGCCCATCAGCATAACAAGGCTCCCAGTTCTCCATGGCCTGTCCTGCCTTTCTGGATTTTACACTTTTTTCAGATGGCCCTTTTGAACGGGGTGAAGTGAGACTTCATTTTACTGCAGACTTCCTTTGCAAGCTTGCTTGGTTGGCCAAAAAGTGCGTATGCGTTTTTTCCTGAATATATTCAGGAAAAAACGCATACGCGCTTTTTGGCGAAGGGCATCATTGTCCACGTTCTGCCTCTTTTCTTATGCTATAAATGTAATTCCAGTCTACCTCCTGAAATCGGTTGCCTGCAATTCTGCCCCGCTTTCAAGTCCTCTTGGCAGCATTACTTCAGTATATTTTTGGACGATAGCTGTCATTTATAACTCTGCAGGTTTGTGAATTACAGTGCCCCTGAGCTCCTTTCTTCAACTCGCTTTCTTGTGAGTGGCCGCAACACCGCAGGATTGCTTCAGGCCCTAATCTGGTTCCTGGATGGCACGCTGAGCCTTTGGTTAATTCCTCTTCCTGGTGGGAAATGAGAGTTAAATTTGCCCGTCCAGTCACCTCCAGCTAGTCTCTCATTGGTTCTCCCTATTCCTGTTCATCTTCCGCAGAAATTGCAAACTGGGCCAAACAGGAGGTTAAAGGCACTGACTCTCCAAGTCGGGAGAGTGTTAGTAAAGCTTCTGGAATGTTGCACCCGAGTACAAGGGGTTGAAAACTGAGACATATTTGAACACGTCTCCCGATCACACGGTTGATCATACTCTGGGTTCCACATGCATGTTTTAGCTGAAGGAAGAATCCCTTAAACCTGGAGAGTTGAGACCCGTGGAATGGGTACCATGCAATATGAGTTCAAAGGGTCTTCATTTGCTCACCGAACATCTCCAATCCTATCACTGCTGCGTTTATGCCACTGTACACACGCTTGATTCTCTTTCGGAGACATAGCAATCCACAGGTTTTAAGATACTTACTAGTCAGGTACATTCTTAGGCGTTTAATATGGGGTGTTGAGTCCATTTCGTTGAGCAAGGAGTAGCACTTGTCTATTCCATATTTAGCCTAAGGAACTTTATCTGTGCTCATTTCAATCTCTGGTTTTATGCAGCACCCCAACTCACCTTTCCCCTTAAGCCAGCATGTTGGTTTTCTACATTTGAGACCCTCTTCTGTTTTGTAATCCAGTTCCTGTGTAGCCAAGTTTACATTCCGTGTATTAGTGATATCTTATGATGTTTCTTTTTCTGTGTGACTTATTTCAGTTAGAATCATCATACCTGAATCCACTCATTATGCTGCTACGGGCCTGATGACATAGATTTCATTGCTGAGTGATATTGCATTGTACGTAAGTACCACAAATTCTTTATCCATTTTTCACTTTCTGCGATATTGAACTTGTACCGTAAATGAGGTTCTTGTAAACAGAGCCATCCCAAACTTTGGGGTGGCTGTGTCTTTTTGATTTTAATTTCCCTAAGCTATAGGACCATAAGTGGAAGTGTCCTAGGCTCTGTTTCTCTGTTTTTTAGATGTTTCAGGAAACACCATACACTTCTCCTTAGTGGCTGTTGGCAATTTATATCCCACCCATCAGCATAACAAGGATCCCAGTTCACCATGGACTGTCCTGCCTTTCTGGATTTTACACTTTTTTCAGATGGCCCTTTTGACCGGGGGGAAGTGAGACTTCATTGTAGTGCATATTTCTTTTGCAAGCTTGCTTGGTTGGCCAAAAAGGGCGTATGCGTTTTTCCTGAATATATTCAGGAAAAAACGCATACGCCCTTTTTGGCCAAGTGCATCATTGTGGACGTTCTGCCTCTTTTCCTATGCTTTAAATGCAATTCCAGTCTACCTCCTGAAATCGGTTTCCTGCAATTCTGCCCCGCTTTCAAGTCCTCTTGGCAGCCTTACTTCAGTATGTTTTTGGACGATAGCTGTCATTTATAACTCTGCATGTTTGTGAATTACAGTGCCCCTGAGCTCCTTTCTTCAACTCTCTTTCTTGTGAGCTGGCCGCAACACCGCAGGATTGCTTCAGGCCCTAATCTGGTTCCGGCACGGCACGCTGAGCCTTTGGTTAATTCCTCTTCCTGGTGGGAAATGAGAGTTAAATTTGCCCGTCCAGACACCTCCAGCTAGTCTCTCATTGGTTCTCCCTATTCCTGTTCATCTTCCGCAGAAATTGCAAACTGGGCCAAACAGGAGGTTAAAGACGCTGACTCTCCAAGTCGGGAGGGTGTTAGTAAAGCATCTGTAATGTTGCACCCGAGTACCAGGGGACGAAAACTGAGACATATTTGAACACGTATACCAATCACACGGTTGATCATACTCTGGGTTCCACATGCATGTTTTAGCTGAAGGAAGAATCCCTTAAACCTGGAGAGTTGAGACCCGTGGAATGGGTACCATGCAATATGACTTCAAAGGGTCTTCATTTGCTCACCGAACCTCTCCAATCCTATCACTGCTGCATTTATGCCCCTGTACACACGCTTGATTCTCTTTCGGAGACATAGCAATCCATAGGTTTTAAGATACTTACTAGTCAGGTACATTCTTAGGCGTTTAATATGGGGTGTTGAGTCCATTTCATTGAGTAAGGAGTAGCTCTTGTCTATTCCATATTTGGCTTAAGGAACTTTATCTGTGCTCATTTCAATCTCTGGTTTTATGCAACACCCCAACTCACCTTTCCCCTTAAGCCAGCATAAGTTGGTTTTCTACATTTGAGACCCTCTTGTGTTTTGTGATCCAGTTCCTGTGTTGCCAAGTTTACATTCCGTGTATTAGTGATATCTTATGATGTTTCTTTTTCTGTGTGACTTATTTCAGTTAGAATCATCATACCTGAATCCACTCATTATGCTGCTACGGGCCTGATGACATAGATTTCATTGCTGAGTGATATTGCATTGTACGTAAGTACCAAAACATCTTTATCCATTTTTCACTTTCTGCGATATTGAACTTGTACCGTAAATGAGGTTTTTGTATACAGAGCCGTACGAAATTTTGGGGTGGCTGTGTCTTTTTGATTTTAATTTCCCTAAGCTATAGGACCATAAGTGGATGTGCCCTAGGCACTGTTGCTTTGTTTTTTAGATGTTTCAGGAAACACCATACACTTCTCCCGAGTGGCTGTTGGCAATTTACATCCCGCCCATCAGCATAACAAGGCTCCCAGTTCTCCATGGCCTGTCCTGCCTTTCTGGATTTTACACTTTTTTCAGATGGCCCTTTTGACTGGGGGAACTGATACTTCATTGTAGTGCAGATTTCCTTTGCAAGCTTGCTTGTTTGGACCAAAAGGGCGTATGCGTTTTTTCCTTAATATATTCAGGAAAAAACGCATACGCCCTTTTTGGCCAAGTGCATCATTGTGGACGTTCTGCCTCTTTTCCTATGCTTTAAATGCAATTCCAGTCTACCTCCTGAAATCGGTTTCCTGCAATTCTGCCCCGCTTTCAAGTCCTCTTGGCAGCCTTACTTCAGTATGTTTTTGGACGATAGCTGTCATTTATAACTCTGCATGTTTGTGAATTACAGTGCCCCTGAGCTCCTTTCTTCAACTCTCTTTCTTGTGAGCTGGCCGCAACACCGCAGGATTGCTTCAGGCCCTAATCTGGTTCCGGCACGGCACGCTGAGCCTTTGGTTAATTCCTCTTCCTGGTGGGAAATGAGAGTTAAATTTGCCCGTCCAGACACCTCCAGCTAGTCTCTCATTGGTTCTCCCTATTCCTGTTCTTCTTCCGCAGAAATTGCAAACTGGGCCAAACAGAAGGTTAAAGGCACTGACTCTCCAAGTCGGGAGAGTGTTAGTAAAGCATCTGGAATGTTGCACCCGAGTACCAGGGGACAAAAACTGAGACATATTTGAACACGTCTCCCGATCACACGGTTGATCATACTCTGGGTTCCACATGCATGTTTTATCTGAAGGAAGAATCCCTTAAACCTGGAGAGTTGAGACCCGTGGAATGGGTACCATGCAATATGAGTTCAAAGGGTCTTCATTTGCTCACCGAACATCTCCAATCCTATCACTGCTGCGTTTATGCCACTGTACACACGCTTGATTCTCTTTCGGAGACATAGCAATCCACAGGTTTTAAGATACTTACTAGTCAGGTACATTCTTAGGCGTTTAATATGGGGTGTTGAGTCCATTTCGTTGAGCAAGGAGTAGCACTTGTCTATTCCATATTTAGCCTAAGGAACTTTATCTGTGCTCATTTCAATCTCTGGTTTTATGCAGCACCCCAACTCACCTTTCCCCTTAAGCCAGCATGTTGGTTTTCTACATTTGAGACCCTCTTCTGTTTTGTAATCCAGTTCCTGTGTAGCCAAGTTTACATTCCGTGTATTAGTGATATCTTATGATGTTTCTTTTTCTGTGTGACTTATTTCAGTTAGAATCATCATACCTGAATCCACTCATTATGCTGCTACGGGCCTGATGACATAGATTTCATTGCTGAGTGATATTGCATTGTATGTAAGTACCACAAATTCTTTATCCATTTTTCACTTTCTGCGATATTGAACTTGTACCGTAAATGAGGTTCTTGTAAACAGAGCCATCCCAAACTTTGAGGTGGCTGTGTCTTTTTGATTTTAATTTCCCTAAGCTATAGGACCATAAGTGGAAGTGTCCTAGGCTCTGTTTCTCTGTTTTTTAGATGTTTCAGGAAACACCATACACTTCTCCTTAGTGGCTGTTGGCAATTTATATCCCACCCATCAGCATAACAAGGATCCCAGTTCACCATGGACTGTCCTGCCTTTCTGGATTTTACACTTTTTTCAGATGGCCCTTTTGACCGGGGGGAAGTGAGACTTCATTGTAGTGCATATTTCTTTTGCAAGCTTGCTTGGTTGGCCAAAAAGGGCGTATGTGTTTTTCCTGAATATATTCAGGAAAAAACGCATACGCCCTTTTTGGCCAAGTGCATCATTGTGGACGTTCTGCCTCTTTTCCTATGCTTTAAATGCAATTCCAGTCTACCTCCTGAAATCGGTTTCCTGCAATTCTGCCCCGCTTTCAAGTCCTCTTGGCAGGCTTACTTCAGTATATTTTTGGACGATAGCTGTCATTTATAACTCTGCAGGTTTGTGAATTACAGTGCCCCTGAGCTCCTTTCTTCAACTGGCTTTCTTGTGAGCTGGCCGCAACACCGCAGGATTGCTTCACTACCTAATCTGGTTCTGGCACGGCACGCTGAGCCTTTGGTTAATTCCTCTTCCTGGTGGGAAATGAGAGTTAAATTTGCCCGTCCAGACACCTCCAGCTAGTCTCTCATTGGTTCTCCCTATACCTGTTCATCTTCCGCAGAAATTGCAAACTGGGCCAAACAGGAGGTTAAAGGCACTGACTCTCCAAGTCGGGAGAGTGTTAGTAAAGCGTCTGGAATGTTGCACCCGAGTACCAGGGGATGAGAACTGAGACATATTTGAACACGTCTCCCAATCACACGGTTGATCAAACTCTGGGTTCCACATGCATGTTTTAGCTGAAGGAAGAATCCCTTAAACCTGGAGAGTTGAGACCCGTGGAATGGATACCATGCAATATGACTTCAAAGGGTCTTCATTTGCTCACCGAAGGTCTCCAATCCTATCACTGCTGTGTTTATGGCCCTGCACACACGCTTGATTCTCTTTTGGAGACAGAGCAATCCATAGGTTTTAAGATACTTACTAGTCAGGTACATTCTTAGGCGTTTAATATGGGGTGTTGAGTCCATTTCGTTGAGCAAGGAGTAGCTCTTGTCTATTACATATTTGGCTTAAGGAACTTTATCTGTGCTCATTTCAATCTCTGGTTTTATGCAGCACCCCAACTCACCTTTCCCCTTAAGCAAGCATAAGTTGGTTTTCTTAATTTGAGACCCTGTTTTGTTTTGTAATCCAGTTCCTGTGTAGCCAAGTTTACATTCCGTGTATTACTGATATCTTATGATGTTTCTTTTCTGTGTGACTTATTTCAGTTAGAATCATCATACCTGAATCCACTCATTATGCTGCTATGGGCCTGATGACGTAGATTTCATTGCTGAGTGATATTGCATTGTACGTAAGTACCACAACTTCTTTATCCATTTTTCACTTTCTGCGATATTGAACTAGTACCGTAAACGAGGTTCTTGTAAACAGAGCCATCCCAAACTTTGGGTTGGCTGTGTCTATTTGATTTTAATTTCTCTAAGCTATAGGACCATAAGTGGAAGTGCGCTAGACTCTGTTGCTTTGTTTTTTAGATGTTTCAGGAAACACCATACACTTCTCCCGAGTGCCTGTTGGCAATTTACATCCTGCCCATCAGCATAACAAGGCTCCCAGTTCTCCATGGCCTGTCCTGCCTTTCTGGATTTTACACTTTTTTCAGATGGCCCTTTTGAACGGGGTGAAGTGAGACTTCATTTTACTGCAGACTTCCTTTGCAAGCTTGCTTGGTTGGCCAAAAAGTGCGTATGCGTTTTTTCCTGAATATATTCAGGAAAAAACGCATACGCGCTTTTTGGCGAAGGGCATCATTGTCCACGTTCTGCCTCTTTTCTTATGCTATAAATGTAATTCCAGTCTACCTCCTGAAATCGGTTGCCTGCAATTCTGCCCCACTTTCAAGTCCTCTTGGCAGCATTACTTCAGTATATTTTTGGACGATAGCTGTCATTTATAACTCTGCAGGTTTGTGAATTACAGTGCCCCTGAGCTCCTTTCTTCAACTGGCTTTCTTGTGAGCTGGCCGCAACACCGCAGGATTGCTTCACTACCTAATCTGGTTCTGGCACGGCACGCTAAGCCTTTGGTTAATTCCTCTTCCTGGTGGGAAATGAGAGTTAAGTTTGCCCGTCCAGACACCTCCAGCTAGTCTCTCATTGGTTCTCCCTATTCCTGTTCTTCTTCCGCAGAAATTGCAAACTGGGCCAAACAGAAGGTTAAAGGCACTGACTCTCCAAGTCGGGAGAGTGTTAGTAAAGCATCTGGAATGTTGCACCCGAGTACCAGGGGACAAAAACTGAGACATATTTGAACACGTCTCCCGATCACACGGTTGATCATACTCTGGGTTCCACATGCATGTTTTATCTGAAGGAAGAATCCCTTAAACCTGGAGAGTTGAGACCCGTGGAATGGGTACCATGCAATATGAGTTCAAAGGGTCTTCATTTGCTCACCGAACATCTCCAATCCTATCACTGCTGCGTTTATGCCACTGTACACACGCTTGATTCTCTTTCGGAGACATAGCAATCCACAGGTTTTAAGATACTTACTAGTCAGGTACATTCTTAGGCGTTTAATATGGGGTGTTGAGTCCATTTCGTTGAGCAAGGAGTAGCACTTGTCTATTCCATATTTAGCCTAAGGAACTTTATCTGTGCTCATTTCAATCTCTGGTTTTATGCAGCACCCCAACTCACCTTTCCCCTTAAGCCAGCATGTTGGTTTTCTACATTTGAGACCCTCTTCTGTTTTGTAATCCAGTTCCTGTGTAGCCAAGTTTACATTCCGTGTATTAGTGATATCTTATGATGTTTCTTTTTCTGTGTGACTTATTTCAGTTAGAATCATCATACCTGAATCCACTCATTATGCTGCTACGGGCCTGATGACATAGATTTCATTGCTGAGTGATATTGCATTGTACGTAAGTACCACAAATTCTTTATCCATTTTTCACTTTCTGCGATATTGAACTTGTACCGTAAATGAGGTTCTTGTAAACAGAGCCATCCCAAACTTTGGGGTGGCTGTGTCTTTTTGATTTTAATTTCCCTAAGCTATAGGACCATAAGTGGAAGTGTCCTAGGCTCTGTTTCTCTGTTTTTTAGATGTTTCAGGAAACACCATACACTTCTCCTTAGTGGCTGTTGGCAATTTATATCCCACCCATCAGCATAACAAGGATCCCAGTTCACCATGGACTGTCCTGCCTTTCTGGATTTTACACTTTTTTCAGATGGCCCTTTTGACCGGGGGGAAGTGAGACTTCATTGTAGTGCATATTTCTTTTGCAAGCTTGCTTGGTTGGCCAAAAAGGGCGTATGCGTTTTTCCTGAATATATTCAGGAAAAAACGCATACGCCCTTTTTGGCCAAGTGCATCATTGTGGACGTTCTGCCTCTTTTCCTATGCTTTAAATGCAATTCCAGTCTACCTCCTGAAATCGGTTTCCTGCAATTCTGCCCCGCTTTCAAGTCCTCTTGGCAGCCTTACTTCAGTATGTTTTTGGACGATAGCTGTCATTTATAACTCTGCATGTTTGTGAATTACAGTGCCCCTGAGCTCCTTTCTTCAACTCTCTTTCTTGTGAGCTGGCCGCAACACCGCAGGATTGCTTCAGGCCCTAATCTGGTTCCGGCACGGCACGCTGAGCCTTTGGTTAATTCCTCTTCCTGGTGGGAAATGAGAGTTAAATTTGCCCGTCCAGACACCTCCAGCTAGTCTCTCATTGGTTCTCCCTATTCCTGTTCATCTTCCGCAGAAATTGCAAACTGGGCCAAACAGGAGGTTAAAGACACTGACTCTCCAAGTCGGGAGGGTGTTAGTAAAGCATCTGTAATGTTGCACCCGAGTACCAGGGGACGAAAACTGAGACATATTTGAACACGTATACCAATCACACGGTTGATCATACTCTGGGTTCCACATGCATGTTTTAGCTGAAGGAAGAATCCCTTAAACCTGGAGAGTTGAGACCCGTGGAATGGGTACCATGCAATATGAGTTCAAAGGGTCTTCATTTGCTCACCGAACCTCTCCAATCCTATCACTGCTGCATTTATGCCCCTGTACACACGCTTGATTCTCTTTCGGAGACATAGCAATCCATAGGTTTTAAGATACTTACTAGTCAGGTACATTCTTAGGCGTTTAATATGGGGTGTTGAGTCCATTTCGTTGAGCAAGGAGTAGCTCTTGTCTATTCCATATTTGGCTTAAGGAACTTTATCTGTGCTCATTTCAATCTCTGGTTTTATGCAGCACCCCAACTCACCTTTCCCCTTAAGCAAGCATAAGTTGGTTTTCTAAATTTGAGACCCTGTTCTGTTTTGTAATCCAGTTCCTGTGTAGCCAAGTTTACATTCCGTGTATTAGTGATGTCTTATGATATTTCTATTTCTGTGTGACTTATTTCAGTTAGAATCATCATACCTGAATCCACTCATTATGCTGCTATGGGCCTGATGACGTAGATTTCATTGCTGAGTGATATTGCATTGTACGTAAGTACCACAACTTCTTTATCCATTTTTCACTTTCTGCGATATTGAACTAGTACCGTAAACGAGGTTCTTGTAAACAGAGCCATCCCAAACTTTGGGTTGGCTGTGTCTATTTGATTTTAATTTCTCTAAGCTATAGGACCATAAGTGGAAGTGCGCTAGACTCTGTTGCTTTGTTTTTTAGATGTTTCAGGAAACACCATACACTTCTCCCGAGTGCCTGTTGGCAATTTACATCCTGCCCATCAGCATAACAAGGCTCCCAGTTCTCCATGGCCTGTCCTGCCTTTCTGGATTTTACACTTTTTTCAGATGGCCCTTTTGAACGGGGTGAAGTGAGACTTCATTTTACTGCAGACTTCCTTTGCAAGCTTGCTTGGTTGGCCAAAAAGTGCGTATGCGTTTTTTCCTGAATATATTCAGGAAAAAACGCATACGCGCTTTTTGGCGAAGGGCATCATTGTCCACGTTCTGCCTCTTTTCTTATGCTATAAATGTAATTCCAGTCTACCTCCTGAAATCGGTTGCCTGCAATTCTGCCCCGCTTTCAAGTCCTCTTGGCAGCATTACTTCAGTATATTTTTGGACGATAGCTGTCATTTATAACTCTGCAGGTTTGTGAATTACAGTGCCCCTGAGCTCCTTTCTTCAACTGGCTTTCTTGTGAGCTGGCCGCAACACCGCAGGATTGCTTCACTACCTAATCTGGTTCTGGCACGGCACGCTAAGCCTTTGGTTAATTCCTCTTCCTGGTGGGAAATGAGAGTTAAGTTTGCCCGTCCAGACACCTCCAGCTAGTCTCTCATTGGTTCTCCCTATTCCTGTTCTTCTTCCGCAGAAATTGCAAACTGGGCCAAACAGAAGGTTAAAGGCACTGACTCTCCAAGTCGGGAGAGTGTTAGTAAAGCATCTGGAATGTTGCACCCGAGTACCAGTGGACAAAAACTGAGACATATTTGAACACGTCTCCCGATCACACGGTTGATCATACTCTGGGTTCCACATGCATGTTTTATCTGAAGGAAGAATCCCTTAAACCTGGAGAGTTGAGACCCGTGGAATGGGTACCATGCAATATGAGTTCAAAGGGTCTTCATTTGCTCACCGAACATCTCCAATCCTATCACTGCTGCGTTTATGCCACTGTACACACACTTGATTCTCTTTCGGAGACATAGCAATCCACAGGTTTTAAGATACTTACTAGTCAGGTACATTCTTAGGCGTTTAATATGGGGTGTTGAGTCCATTTCGTTGAGCAAGGAGTAGCACTTGTCTATTCCATATTTAGCCTAAGGAACTTTATCTGTGCTCATTTCAATCTCTGGTTTTATGCAGCACCCCAACTCACCTTTCCCCTTAAGCCAGCATGTTGGTTTTCTACATTTGAGACCCTCTTCTGTTTTGTAATCCAGTTCCTGTGTAGCCAAGTTTACATTCCGTGTATTAGTGATATCTTATGATGTTTCTTTTTCTGTGTGACTTATTTCAGTTAGAATCATCATACCTGAATCCACTCATTATGCTGCTACGGGCCTGATGACATAGATTTCATTGCTGAGTGATATTGCATTGTACGTAAGTACCACAAATTCTTTATCCATTTTTCACTTTCTGCGATATTGAACTTGTACCGTAAATGAGGTTCTTGTAAACAGAGCCATCCCAAACTTTGGGGTGGCTGTGTCTTTTTGATTTTAATTTCCCTAAGCTATAGGACCATAAGTGGAAGTGTCCTAGGCTCTGTTTCTCTGTTTTTTAGATGTTTCAGGAAACACCATACACTTCTCCTTAGTGGCTGTTGGCAATTTATATCCCACCCATCAGCATAACAAGGATCCCAGTTCACCATGGACTGTCCTGCCTTTCTGGATTTAACACTTTTTTCAGATGGCCCTTTTGACTGGGGGAACTGATACTTCATTGTAGTGCAGATTTCCTTTGCAAGCTTGCTTGTTTGGACCAAAAGGGCGTATGCGTTTTTTCCTTAATATATTCAGGAAAAAACGCATACGCCCTTTTTGGCCAAGTGCATCATTGTGGACGTTCTGCCTCTTTTCCTATGCTTTAAATGCAATTCCAGTCTACCTCCTGAAATCGGTTTCCTGCAATTCTGCCCCGCTTTCAAGTCCTCTTGGCAGCCTTACTTCAGTATGTTTTTGGACGATAGCTGTCATTTATAACTCTGCATGTTTGTGAATTACAGTGCCCCTGAGCTCCTTTCTTCAACTCTCTTTCTTGTGAGCTGGCCGCAACACCGCAGGATTGCTTCAGGCCCTAATCTGGTTCCGGCACGGCACGCTGAGCCTTTGGTTAATTCCTCTTCCTGGTGGGAAATGAGAGTTAAATTTGCCCGTCCAGACACCTCCAGCTAGTCTCTCATTGGTTCTCCCTATTCCTGTTCATCTTCCGCAGAAATTGCAAACTGGGCCAAACAGGAGGTTAAAGGCACTGACTCTCCAAGTCGGGAGGGTGTTAGTAAAGCATCTGTAATGTTGCACCCGAGTACCAGGGGACGAAAACTGAGACATATTTGAACACATATACCAATCACATGGTTGATCATACTCTGGGTTCCACATGCATGTTTTAGCTGAAGGAAGAATCCCTTAAACCTGGAGAGTTGAGACCCGTGGAATGGGTACCATGCAATATGACTTCAAAGGGTCTTCATTTGCTCACCGAACCTCTCCAATCCTATCACTGCTGCATTTATGCCCCTGTACACACGCTTGATTCTCTTTCGGAGACATAGCAATCCATAGGTTTTAAGATACTTACTAGTCAGGTACATTCTTAGGCGTTTAATATGGGGTGTTGAGTCCATTTCGTTGAGCAAGGAGTAGCTCTTGTCTATTCCATATTTGGCTTAAGGAACTTTATCTGTGCTCATTTCAATCTCTGGTTTTATGCAGCACCCCAACTCACCTTTCCCCTTAAGCAAGCATAAGTTGGTTTTCTAAATTTGAGACCCTGTTCTGTTTTGTAATCCAGTTCCTGTGTAGCCAAGTTTACATTCCGTGTATTAGTGATGTCTTATGATATTTCTATTTCTGTGTGACTTATTTCAGTTAGAATCATCATACCTGAATCCACTCATTATGCTGCTATGGGCCTGATGACGTAGATTTCATTGCTGAGTGATATTGCATTGTACGTAAGTACCACAACTTCTTTATCCATTTTTCACTTTCTGCGATATTGAACTAGTACCGTAAACGAGGTTCTTGTAAACAGAGCCATCCCAAACTTTGGGTTGGCTGTGTCTATTTGATTTTAATTTCTCTAAGCTATAGGACCATAAGTGGAAGTGCGCTAGACTCTGTTGCTTTGTTTTTTAGATGTTTCAGGAAACACCATACACTTCTCCCGAGTGCCTGTTGGCAATTTACATCCTGCCCATCAGCATAACAAGGCTCCCAGTTCTCCATGGCCTGTCCTGCCTTTCTGGATTTTACACTTTTTTCAGATGGCCCTTTTGACGGGGGGAAGTGAGACTTCATTGTAGTGCAGATTTCCTTTGCAAGCTTGCTTGGTTGGCCAAAAAGGGCGTATGTGTTTTTTCCTGAATATATTCAGGAAAAAACGCATACGCCCTTTTTGGCCAAGTGCATCATTGTGGACGTTCTGCCTCTTTTCCTATGCTTTAAATGCAATTCCAGTCTACCTCCTGAAATCGGTTTCCTGCAATTCTGCCCCGCTTTCAAGTCCTCTTGGCAGCCTTACTTCAGTATGTTTTTGGACGATAGCTGTCATTTATAACTCTGCATGTTTGTGAATTACAGTGCCCCTGAGCTCCTTTCTTCAACTCTCTTTCTTGTGAGCTGGCCGCAACACCGCAGGATTGCTTCAGGCCCTAATCTGGTTCCGGCACGGCACGCTGAGCCTTTGGTTAATTCCTCTTCCTGGTGGGAAATGAGAGTTAAATTTGCCCGTCCAGACACCTCCAGCTAGTCTCTCATTGGTTCTCCCTATTCCTGTTCTTCTTCCGCAGAAATTGCAAACTGGGCCAAACAGAAGGTTAAAGGCACTGACTCTCCAAGTCGGGAGAGTGTTAGTAAAGCATCTGGAATGTTGCACCCGAGTACCAGGGGACAAAAACTGAGACATATTTGAACACGTCTCCCGATCACACGGTTGATCATACTCTGGGTTCCACATGCATGTTTTAGCTGAAGGAAGAATCCCTTAAACCTGGAGAGTTGAGACCCGTGGAATGGGTACCATGCAATATGAGTTCAAAGGGTCTTCATTTGCTCACCGAACATCTCCAATCCTATCACTGCTGCGTTTATGCCACTGTACACACGCTTGATTCTCTTTCGGAGACATAGCAATCCACAGGTTTTAAGATACTTACTAGTCAGGTACATTCTTAGGCGTTTAATATGGGGTGTTGAGTCCATTTCGTTGAGCAAGGAGTAGCACTTGTCTATTCCATATTTAGCCTAAGGAACTTTATCTGTGCTCATTTCAATCTCTGGTTTTATGCAGCACCCCAACTCACCTTTCCCCTTAAGCCAGCATGTTGGTTTTCTACATTTGAGACCCTCTTCTGTTTTGTAATCCAGTTCCTGTGTAGCCAAGTTTACATTCCGTGTATTAGTGATATCTTATGATGTTTCTTTTTCTGTGTGACTTATTTCAGTTAGAATCATCATACCTGAATCCACTCATTATGCTGCTACGGGCCTGATGACATAGATTTCATTGCTGAGTGATATTGCATTGTACGTAAGTACCACAAATTCTTTATCCATTTTTCACTTTCTGCGATATTGAACTTGTACCGTAAATGAGGTTCTTGTAAACAGAGCCATCCCAAACTTTGGGGTGGCTGTGTCTTTTTGATTTTAATTTCCCTAAGCTATAGGACCATAAGTGGAAGTGTCCTAGGCTCTGTTTCTCTGTTTTTTAGATGTTTCAGGAAACACCATACACTTCTCCTTAGTGGCTGTTGGCAATTTATATCCCACCCATCAGCATAACAAGGATCCCAGTTCACCATGGACTGTCCTGCCTTTCTGGATTTTACACTTTTTTCAGATGGCCCTTTTGACCGGGGGGAAGTGAGACTTCATTGTAGTGCATATTTCTTTTGCAAGCTTGCTTGGTTGGCCAAAAAGGGCGTATGCGTTTTTCCTGAATATATTCAGGAAAAAACGCATACGCCCTTTTTGGCCAAGTGCATCATTGTGGACGTTCTGCCTCTTTTCCTATGCTTTAAATGCAATTCCAGTCTACCTCCTGAAATCGGTTTCCTGCAATTCTGCCCCGCTTTCAAGTCCTCTTGGCAGCCTTACTTCAGTATGTTTTTGGACGATAGCTGTCATTTATAACTCTGCATGTTTGTGAATTACAGTGCCCCTGAGCTCCTTTCTTCAACTCTCTTTCTTGTGAGCTGGCCGCAACACCGCAGGATTGCTTCAGGCCCTAATCTGGTTCCGGCACGGCACGCTGAGCCTTTGGTTAATTCCTCTTCCTGGTGGGAAATGAGAGTTAAATTTGCCCGTCCAGACACCTCCAGCTAGTCTCTCATTGGTTCTCCCTATTCCTGTTCATCTTCCGCAGAAATTGCAAACTGGGCCAAACAGGAGGTTAAAGACACTGACTCTCCAAGTCGGGAGGGTGTTAGTAAAGCATCTGTAATGTTGCACCCGAGTACCAGGGGACGAAAACTGAGACATATTTGAACACGTATACCAATCACACGGTTGATCATACTCTGGGTTCCACATGCATGTTTTAGCTGAAGGAAGAATCCCTTAAACCTGGAGAGTTGAGACCCGTGGAATGGGTACCATGCAATATGACTTCAAAGGGTCTTCATTTGCTCACCGAACCTCTCCAATCCTATCACTGCTGCATTTATGCCCCTGTACACACGCTTGATTCTCTTTCGGAGACATAGCAATCCATAGGTTTTAAGATACTTACTAGTCAGGTACATTCTTAGGCGTTTAATATGGGGTGTTGAGTCCATTTCATTGAGCAAGGAGTAGCTCTTGTCTATTCCATATTTGGCTTAAGGAACTTTATCTGTGCTCATTTCAATCTCTGGTTTTATGCAACACCCCAACTCACCTTTCCCCTTAAGCCAGCATAAGTTGGTTTTCTACATTTGAGACCCTCTTGTGTTTTGTGATCCAGTTCCTGTGTTGCCAAGTTTACATTCCGTGTATTAGTGATATCTTATGATGTTTCTTTTTCTGTGTGACTTATTTCAGTTAGAATCATCATACCTGAATCCACTCATTATGCTGCTACGGGCCTGATGACATAGATTTCATTGCTGAGTGATATTGCATTGTACGTAAGTACCAAAACATCTTTATCCATTTTTCACTTTCTGCGATATTGAACTTGTACCGTAAATGAGGTTTTTGTATACAGAGCCGTACGAAATTTTGGGGTGGCTGTGTCTTTTTGATTTTAATTTCCCTAAGCTATAGGACCATAAGTGGATGTGCCCTAGGCACTGTTGCTTTGTTTTTTAGATGTTTCAGGAAACACCATACACTTCTCCCAAGTGGCTGTTGGCAATTTACATCCCGCCCATCAGCATAACAAGGCTCCCAGTTCTCCATGGCCTGTCCTGCCTTTCTGGATTTTACACTTTTTTCAGATGGCCCTTTTGACTGGGGGAACTGATACTTCATTGTAGTGCAGATTTCCTTTGCAAGCTTGCTTGTTTGGACCAAAAGGGCGTATGCGTTTTTTCCTTAATATATTCAGGAAAAAACGCATACGCCCTTTTTGGCCAAGTGCATCATTGTGGACGTTCTGCCTCTTTTCCTATGCTTTAAATGCAATTCCAGTCTACCTCCTGAAATCGGTTTCCTGCAATTCTGCCCCGCTTTCAAGTCCTCTTGGCAGCCTTACTTCAGTATGTTTTTGGACGATAGCTGTCATTTATAACTCTGCATGTTTGTGAATTACAGTGCCCCTGAGCTCCTTTCTTCAACTCTCTTTCTTGTGAGCTGGCCGCAACACCGCAGGATTGCTTCAGGCCCTAATCTGGTTCCGGCACGGCACGCTGAGCCTTTGGTTAATTCCTCTTCCTGGTGGGAAATGAGAGTTAAATTTGCCCGTCCAGACACCTCCAGCTAGTCTCTCATTGGTTCTCCCTATTCCTGTTCTTCTTCCGCAGAAATTGCAAACTGGGCCAAACAGAAGGTTAAAGGCACTGACTCTCCAAGTCGGGAGAGTGTTAGTAAAGCATCTGGAATGTTGCACCCGAGTACCAGGGGACAAAAACTGAGACATATTTGAACACGTCTCCCGATCACACGGTTGATCATACTCTGGGTTCCACATGCATGTTTTATCTGAAGGAAGAATCCCTTAAACCTGGAGAGTTGAGACCCGTGGAATGGGTACCATGCAATATGAGTTCAAAGGGTCTTCATTTGCTCACCGAACATCTCCAATCCTATCACTGCTGCGTTTATGCCACTGTACACACGCTTGATTCTCTTTCGGAGACATAGCAATCCACAGGTTTTAAGATACTTACTAGTCAGGTACATTCTTAGGCGTTTAATATGGGGTGTTGAGTCCATTTCGTTGAGCAAGGAGTAGCACTTGTCTATTCCATATTTAGCCTAAGGAACTTTATCTGTGCTCATTTCAATCTCTGGTTTTATGCAGCACCCCAACTCACCTTTCCCCTTAAGCCAGCATGTTGGTTTTCTACATTTGAGACCCTCTTCTGTTTTGTAATCCAGTTCCTGTGTAGCCAAGTTTACATTCCGTGTATTAGTGATATCTTATGATGTTTCTTTTTCTGTGTGACTTATTTCAGTTAGAATCATCATACCTGAATCCACTCATTATGCTGCTACGGGCCTGATGACATAGATTTCATTGCTGAGTGATATTGCATTGTACGTAAGTACCACAAATTCTTTATCCATTTTTCACTTTCTGCGATATTGAACTTGTACCGTAAATGAGGTTCTTGTAAACAGAGCCATCCCAAACTTTGAGGTGGCTGTGTCTTTTTGATTTTAATTTCCCTAAGCTATAGGACCATAAGTGGAAGTGTCCTAGGCTCTGTTTCTCTGTTTTTTAGATGTTTCAGGAAACACCATACACTTCTCCTTAGTGGCTGTTGGCAATTTATATCCCACCCATCAGCATAACAAGGATCCCAGTTCACCATGGACTGTCCTGCCTTTCTGGATTTTACACTTTTTTCAGATGGCCCTTTTGACCGGGGGGAAGTGAGACTTCATTGTAGTGCATATTTCTTTTGCAAGCTTGCTTGGTTGGCCAAAAAGGGCGTATGCGTTTTTCCTGAATATATTCAGGAAAAAACGCATACGCCCTTTTTGGCCAAGTGCATCATTGTGGACGTTCTGCCTCTTTTCCTATGCTTTAAATGCAATTCCAGTCTACCTCCTGAAATCGGTTTCCTGCAATTCTGCCCCGCTTTCAAGTCCTCTTGGCAGGCTTACTTCAGTATATTTTTGGACGATAGCTGTCATTTATAACTCTGCAGGTTTGTGAATTACAGTGCCCCTGAGCTCCTTTCTTCAACTGGCTTTCTTGTGAGCTGGCCGCAACACCGCAGGATTGCTTCACTACCTAATCTGGTTCTGGCACGGCACGCTGAGCCTTTGGTTAATTCCTCTTCCTGGTGGGAAATGAGAGTTAAATTTGCCCGTCCAGACACCTCCAGCTAGTCTCTCATTGGTTCTCCCTATACCTGTTCATCTTCCGCAGAAATTGCAAACTGGGCCAAACAGGAGGTTAAAGGCACTGACTCTCCAAGTCGGGAGAGTGTTAGTAAAGCGTCTGGAATGTTGCACCCGAGTACCAGGGGATGAGAACTGAGACATATTTGAACACGTCTCCCAATCACACGGTTGATCAAACTCTGGGTTCCACATGCATGTTTTAGCTGAAGGAAGAATCCCTTAAACCTGGAGAGTTGAGACCCGTGGAATGGATACCATGCAATATGACTTCAAAGGGTCTTCATTTGCTCACCGAAGGTCTCCAATCCTATCACTGCTGTGTTTATGGCCCTGCACACACGCTTGATTCTCTTTTGGAGACAGAGCAATCCATAGGTTTTAAGATACTTACTAGTCAGGTACATTCTTAGGCGTTTAATATGGGGTGTTGAGTCCATTTCGTTGAGCAAGGAGTAGCTCTTGTCTATTACATATTTGGCTTAAGGAACTTTATCTGTGCTCATTTCAATCTCTGGTTTTATGCAGCACCCCAACTCACCTTTCCCCTTAAGCAAGCATAAGTTGGTTTTCTTAATTTGAGACCCTGTTTTGTTTTGTAATCCAGTTCCTGTGTAGCCAAGTTTACATTCCGTGTATTACTGATATCTTATGATGTTTCTTTTCTGTGTGACTTATTTCAGTTAGAATCATCATACCTGAATCCACTCATTATGCTGCTATGGGCCTGATGACGTAGATTTCATTGCTGAGTGATATTGCATTGTACGTAAGTACCACAACTTCTTTATCCATTTTTCACTTTCTGCGATATTGAACTAGTACCGTAAACGAGGTTCTTGTAAACAGAGCCATCCCAAACTTTGGGTTGGCTGTGTCTATTTGATTTTAATTTCTCTAAGCTATAGGACCATAAGTGGAAGTGCGCTAGACTCTGTTGCTTTGTTTTTTAGATGTTTCAGGAAACACCATACACTTCTCCCGAGTGCCTGTTGGCAATTTACATCCTGCCCATCAGCATAACAAGGCTCCCAGTTCTCCATGGCCTGTCCTGCCTTTCTGGATTTTACACTTTTTTCAGATGGCCCTTTTGAACGGGGTGAAGTGAGACTTCATTTTACTGCAGACTTCCTTTGCAAGCTTGCTTGGTTGGCCAAAAAGTGCGTATGCGTTTTTTCCTGAATATATTCAGGAAAAAACGCATACGCGCTTTTTGGCGAAGGGCATCATTGTCCACGTTCTGCCTCTTTTCTTATGCTATAAATGTAATTCCAGTCTACCTCCTGAAATCGGTTGCCTGCAATTCTGCCCCACTTTCAAGTCCTCTTGGCAGCATTACTTCAGTATATTTTTGGACGATAGCTGTCATTTATAACTCTGCAGGTTTGTGAATTACAGTGCCCCTGAGCTCCTTTCTTCAACTGGCTTTCTTGTGAGCTGGCCGCAACACCGCAGGATTGCTTCACTACCTAATCTGGTTCTGGCACGGCACGCTAAGCCTTTGGTTAATTCCTCTTCCTGGTGGGAAATGAGAGTTAAGTTTGCCCGTCCAGACACCTCCAGCTAGTCTCTCATTGGTTCTCCCTATTCCTGTTCTTCTTCCGCAGAAATTGTAAACTGGGCCAAACAGAAGGTTAAAGGCACTGACTCTCCAAGTCGGGAGAGTGTTAGTAAAGCATCTGGAATGTTGCACCCGAGTACCAGGGGACAAAAACTGAGACATATTTGAACACGTCTCCCGATCACACGGTTGATCATACTCTGGGTTCCACATGCATGTTTTATCTGAAGGAAGAATCCCTTAAACCTGGAGAGTTGAGACCCGTGGAATGGGTACCATGCAATATGAGTTCAAAGGGTCTTCATTTGCTCACCGAACATCTCCAATCCTATCACTGCTGCGTTTATGCCACTGTACACACGCTTGATTCTCTTTCGGAGACATAGCAATCCACAGGTTTTAAGATACTTACTAGTCAGGTACATTCTTAGGCGTTTAATATGGGGTGTTGAGTCCATTTCGTTGAGCAAGGAGTAGCACTTGTCTATTCCATATTTAGCCTAAGGAACTTTATCTGTGCTCATTTCAATCTCTGGTTTTATGCAGCACCCCAACTCACCTTTCCCCTTAAGCCAGCATGTTGGTTTTCTACATTTGAGACCCTCTTCTGTTTTGTAATCCAGTTCCTGTGTAGCCAAGTTTACATTCCGTGTATTAGTGATATCTTATGATGTTTCTTTTTCTGTGTGACTTATTTCAGTTAGAATCATCATACCTGAATCCACTCATTATGCTGCTACGGGCCTGATGACATAGATTTCATTGCTGAGTGATATTGCATTGTACGTAAGTACCACAAATTCTTTATCCATTTTTCACTTTCTGCGATATTGAACTTGTACCGTAAATGAGGTTCTTGTAAACAGAGCCATCCCAAACTTTGGGGTGGCTGTGTCTTTTTGATTTTAATTTCCCTAAGCTATAGGACCATAAGTGGAAGTGTCCTAGGCTCTGTTTCTCTGTTTTTTAGATGTTTCAGGAAACACCATACACTTCTCCTTAGTGGCTGTTGGCAATTTATATCCCACCCATCAGCATAACAAGGATCCCAGTTCACCATGGACTGTCCTGCCTTTCTGGATTTTACACTTTTTTCAGATGGCCCTTTTGACCGGGGGGAAGTGAGACTTCATTGTAGTGCATATTTCTTTTGCAAGCTTGCTTGGTTGGCCAAAAAGGGCGTATGCGTTTTTCCTGAATATATTCAGGAAAAAACGCATACGCCCTTTTTGGCCAAGTGCATCATTGTGGACGTTCTGCCTCTTTTCCTATGCTTTAAATGCAATTCCAGTCTACCTCCTGAAATCGGTTTCCTGCAATTCTGCCCCGCTTTCAAGTCCTCTTGGCAGCCTTACTTCAGTATGTTTTTGGACGATAGCTGTCATTTATAACTCTGCATGTTTGTGAATTACAGTGCCCCTGAGCTCCTTTCTTCAACTCTCTTTCTTGTGAGCTGGCCGCAACACCGCAGGATTGCTTCAGGCCCTAATCTGGTTCCGGCACGGCACGCTGAGCCTTTGGTTAATTCCTCTTCCTGGTGGGAAATGAGAGTTAAATTTGCCCGTCCAGACACCTCCAGCTAGTCTCTCATTGGTTCTCCCTATTCCTGTTCATCTTCCGCAGAAATTGCAAACTGGGCCAAACAGGAGGTTAAAGACACTGACTCTCCAAGTCGGGAGGGTGTTAGTAAAGCATCTGTAATGTTGCACCCGAGTACCAGGGGACGAAAACTGAGACATATTTGAACACGTATACCAATCACACGGTTGATCATACTCTGGGTTCCACATGCATGTTTTAGCTGAAGGAAGAATCCCTTAAACCTGGAGAGTTGAGACCCGTGGAATGGGTACCATGCAATATGAGTTCAAAGGGTCTTCATTTGCTCACCGAACCTCTCCAATCCTATCACTGCTGCATTTATGCCCCTGTACACACGCTTGATTCTCTTTCGGAGACATAGCAATCCATAGGTTTTAAGATACTTACTAGTCAGGTACATTCTTAGGCGTTTAATATGGGGTGTTGAGTCCATTTCGTTGAGCAAGGAGTAGCTCTTGTCTATTCCATATTTGGCTTAAGGAACTTTATCTGTGCTCATTTCAATCTCTGGTTTTATGCAGCACCCCAACTCACCTTTCCCCTTAAGCAAGCATAAGTTGGTTTTCTAAATTTGAGACCCTGTTCTGTTTTGTAATCCAGTTCCTGTGTAGCCAAGTTTACATTCCGTGTATTAGTGATGTCTTATGATATTTCTATTTCTGTGTGACTTATTTCAGTTAGAATCATCATACCTGAATCCACTCATTATGCTGCTATGGGCCTGATGACGTAGATTTCATTGCTGAGTGATATTGCATTGTACGTAAGTACCACAACTTCTTTATCCATTTTTCACTTTCTGCGATATTGAACTAGTACCGTAAACGAGGTTCTTGTAAACAGAGCCATCCCAAACTTTGGGTTGGCTGTGTCTATTTGATTTTAATTTCTCTAAGCTATAGGACCATAAGTGGAAGTGCGCTAGACTCTGTTGCTTTGTTTTTTAGATGTTTCAGGAAACACCATACACTTCTCCCGAGTGCCTGTTGGCAATTTACATCCTGCCCATCAGCATAACAAGGCTCCCAGTTCTCCATGGCCTGTCCTGCCTTTCTGGATTTTACACTTTTTTCAGATGGCCCTTTTGACGGGGGGAAGTGAGACTTCATTGTAGTGCAGATTTCCTTTGCAAGCTTGCTTGGTTGGCCAAAAAGGGCGTATGTGTTTTTTCCTGAATATATTCAGGAAAAAACGCATACGCCCTTTTTGGCCAAGTGCATCATTGTGGACGTTCTGCCTCTTTTCCTATGCTTTAAATGCAATTCCAGTCTACCTCCTGAAATCGGTTTCCTGCAATTCTGCCCCGCTTTCAAGTCCTCTTGGCAGCCTTACTTCAGTATGTTTTTGGACGATAGCTGTCATTTATAACTCTGCATGTTTGTGAATTACAGTGCCCCTGAGCTCCTTTCTTCAACTCTCTTTCTTGTGAGCTGGCCGCAACACCGCAGGATTGCTTCAGGCCCTAATCTGGTTCCGGCACGGCACGCTGAGCCTTTGGTTAATTCCTCTTCCTGGTGGGAAATGAGAGTTAAATTTGCCCGTCCAGACACCTCCAGCTAGTCTCTCATTGGTTCTCCCTATTCCTGTTCTTCTTCCGCAGAAATTGCAAACTGGGCCAAACAGAAGGTTAAAGGCACTGACTCTCCAAGTCGGGAGAGTGTTAGTAAAGCATCTGGAATGTTGCACCCGAGTACCAGGGGACAAAAACTGAGACATATTTGAACACGTCTCCCGATCACACGGTTGATCATACTCTGGGTTCCACATGCATGTTTTATCTGAAGGAAGAATCCCTTAAACCTGGAGAGTTGAGACCCGTGGAATGGGTACCATGCAATATGAGTTCAAAGGGTCTTCATTTGCTCACCGAACATCTCCAATCCTATCACTGCTGCGTTTATGCCACTGTACACACGCTTGATTCTCTTTCGGAGACATAGCAATCCACAGGTTTTAAGATACTTACTAGTCAGGTACATTCTTAGGCGTTTAATATGGGGTGTTGAGTCCATTTCGTTGAGCAAGGAGTAGCACTTGTCTATTCCATATTTAGCCTAAGGAACTTTATCTGTGCTCATTTCAATCTCTGGTTTTATGCAGCACCCCAACTCACCTTTCCCCTTAAGCCAGCATGTTGGTTTTCTACATTTGAGACCCTCTTCTGTTTTGTAATCCAGTTCCTGTGTAGCCAAGTTTACATTCCGTGTATTAGTGATATCTTATGATGTTTCTTTTTCTGTGTGACTTATTTCAGTTAGAATCATCATACCTGAATCCACTCATTATGCTGCTACGGGCCTGATGACATAGATTTCATTGCTGAGTGATATTGCATTGTACGTAAGTACCACAAATTCTTTATCCATTTTTCACTTTCTGCGATATTGAACTTGTACCGTAAATGAGGTTCTTGTAAACAGAGCCATCCCAAACTTTGGGGTGGCTGTGTCTTTTTGATTTTAATTTCCCTAAGCTATAGGACCATAAGTGGAAGTGTCCTAGGCTCTGTTTCTCTGTTTTTTAGATGTTTCAGGAAACACCATACACTTCTCCTTAGTGGCTGTTGGCAATTTATATCCCACCCATCAGCATAACAAGGATCCCAGTTCACCATGGACTGTCCTGCCTTTCTGGATTTTACACTTTTTTCAGATGGCCCTTTTGACCGGGGGGAAGTGAGACTTCATTGTAGTGCATATTTCTTTTGCAAGCTTGCTTGGTTGGCCAAAAAGGGCGTATGCGTTTTTCCTGAATATATTCAGGAAAAAACGCATACGCCCTTTTTGGCCAAGTGCATCATTGTGGACGTTCTGCCTCTTTTCCTATGCTTTAAATGCAATTCCAGTCTACCTCCTGAAATCGGTTTCCTGCAATTCTGCCCCGCTTTCAAGTCCTCTTGGCAGCCTTACTTCTGTATGTTTTTGGACGATAGCTGTCATTTATAACTCTGCATGTTTGTGAATTACAGTGCCCCTGAGCTCCTTTCTTCAACTCTCTTTCTTGTGAGCTGGCCGCAACACCGCAGGATTGCTTCAGGCCCTAATCTGGTTCCGGCACGGCACGCTGAGCCTTTGGTTAATTCCTCTTCCTGGTGGGAAATGAGAGTTAAATTTGCCCGTCCAGACACCTCCAGCTAGTCTCTCATTGGTTCTCCCTATTCCTGTTCATCTTCCGCAGAAATTGCAAACTGGGCCAAACAGGAGGTTAAAGGCACTGACTCTCCAAGTCGGGAGAGTGTTAGTAAAGCGTCTGGAATGTTGCACCCGAGTACCAGGGGATGAGAACTGAGACATATTTGAACACGTCTCCCAATCACACGGTTGATCAAACTCTGGGTTCCACATGCATGTTTTAGCTGAAGGAAGAATCCCTTAAACCTGGAGAGTTGAGACCCGTGGAATGGATACCATGCAATATGACTTCAAAGGGTCTTCATTTGCTCACCGAAGGTCTCCAATCCTATCACTGCTGTGTTTATGGCCCTGCACACACGCTTGATTCTCTTTTGGAGACAGAGCAATCCATAGGTTTTAAGATACTTACTAGTCAGGTACATTCTTAGGCGTTTAATATGGGGTGTTGAGTCCATTTCATTGAGCAAGGAGTAGCTCTTGTCTATTACATATTTGGCTTAAGGAACTTTATCTGTGCTCATTTCAATCTCTGGTTTTATGCAGCACCCCAACTCACCTTTCCCCTTAAGCAAGCATAAGTTGGTTTTCTTAATTTGAGACCCTGTTTTGTTTTGTAATCCAGTTCCTGTGTAGCCAAGTTTACATTCCGTGTATTACTGATATCTTATGATGTTTCTTTTCTGTGTGACTTATTTCAGTTAGAATCATCATACCTGAATCCACTCATTATGCTGCTATGGGCCTGATGACGTAGATTTCATTGCTGAGTGATATTGCATTGTACGTAAGTACCACAACTTCTTTATCCATTTTTCACTTTCTGCGATATTGAACTAGTACCGTAAACGAGGTTCTTGTAAACAGAGCCATCCCAAACTTTGGGTTGGCTGTGTCTATTTGATTTTAATTTCTCTAAGCTATAGGACCATAAGTGGAAGTGCGCTAGACTCTGTTGCTTTGTTTTTTAGATGTTTCAGGAAACACCATACACTTCTCCCGAGTGCCTGTTGGCAATTTACATCCTGCCCATCAGCATAACAAGGCTCCCAGTTCTCCATGGCCTGTCCTGCCTTTCTGGATTTTACACTTTTTTCAGATGGCCCTTTTGAACGGGGTGAAGTGAGACTTCATTTTACTGCAGACTTCCTTTGCAAGCTTGCTTGGTTGGCCAAAAAGTGCGTATGCGTTTTTTCCTGAATATATTCAGGAAAAAACGCATACGCGCTTTTTGGCGAAGGGCATCATTGTCCACGTTCTGCCTCTTTTCTTATGCTATAAATGTAATTCCAGTCTACCTCCTGAAATCGGTTGCCTGCAATTCTGCCCCGCTTTCAAGTCCTCTTGGCAGCATTACTTCAGTATATTTTTGGACGATAGCTGTCATTTATAACTCTGCAGGTTTGTGAATTACAGTGCCCCTGAGCTCCTTTCTTCAACTGGCTTTCTTGTGAGCTGGCCGCAACACCGCAGGATTGCTTCACTACCTAATCTGGTTCTGGCACGGCACGCTAAGCCTTTGGTTAATTCCTCTTCCTGGTGGGAAATGAGAGTTAAGTTTGCCCGTCCAGACACCTCCAGCTAGTCTCTCATTGGTTCTCCCTATTCCTGTTCTTCTTCCGCAGAAATTGCAAACTGGGCCAAACAGAAGGTTAAAGGCACTGACTCTCCAAGTCGGGAGAGTGTTAGTAAAGCATCTGGAATGTTGCACCCGAGTACCAGTGGACAAAAACTGAGACATATTTGAACACGTCTCCCGATCACACGGTTGATCATACTCTGGGTTCCACATGCATGTTTTATCTGAAGGAAGAATCCCTTAAACCTGGAGAGTTGAGACCCGTGGAATGGGTACCATGCAATATGAGTTCAAAGGGTCTTCATTTGCTCACCGAACATCTCCAATCCTATCACTGCTGCGTTTATGCCACTGTACACACGCTTGATTCTCTTTCGGAGACATAGCAATCCACAGGTTTTAAGATACTTACTAGTCAGGTACATTCTTAGGCGTTTAATATGGGGTGTTGAGTCCATTTCGTTGAGCAAGGAGTAGCACTTGTCTATTCCATATTTAGCCTAAGGAACTTTATCTGTGCTCATTTCAATCTCTGGTTTTATGCAGCACCCCAACTCACCTTTCCCCTTAAGCCAGCATGTTGGTTTTCTACATTTGAGACCCTCTTCTGTTTTGTAATCCAGTTCCTGTGTAGCCAAGTTTACATTCCGTGTATTAGTGATATCTTATGATGTTTCTTTTTCTGTGTGACTTATTTCAGTTAGAATCATCATACCTGAATCCACTCATTATGCTGCTACGGGCCTGATGACATAGATTTCATTGCTGAGTGATATTGCATTGTACGTAAGTACCACAAATTCTTTATCCATTTTTCACTTTCTGCGATATTGAACTTGTACCGTAAATGAGGTTCTTGTAAACAGAGCCATCCCAAACTTTGGGGTGGCTGTGTCTTTTTGATTTTAATTTCCCTAAGCTATAGGACCATAAGTGGAAGTGTCCTAGGCTCTGTTTCTCTGTTTTTTAGATGTTTCAGGAAACACCATACACTTCTCCTTAGTGGCTGTTGGCAATTTATATCCCACCCATCAGCATAACAAGGATCCCAGTTCACCATGGACTGTCCTGCCTTTCTGGATTTTACACTTTTTTCAGATGGCCCTTTTGACCGGGGGGAAGTGAGACTTCATTGTAGTGCATATTTCTTTTGCAAGCTTGCTTGGTTGGCCAAAAAGGGCGTATGCGTTTTTCCTGAATATATTCAGGAAAAAACGCATACGCCCTTTTTGGCCAAGTGCATCATTGTGGACGTTCTGCCTCTTTTCCTATGCTTTAAATGCAATTCCAGTCTACCTCCTGAAATCGGTTTCCTGCAATTCTGCCCCGCTTTCAAGTCCTCTTGGCAGCCTTACTTCTGTATGTTTTTGGACGATAGCTGTCATTTATAACTCTGCATGTTTGTGAATTACAGTGCCCCTGAGCTCCTTTCTTCAACTCTCTTTCTTGTGAGCTGGCCGCAACACCGCAGGATTGCTTCAGGCCCTAATCTGGTTCCGGCACGGCACGCTGAGCCTTTGGTTAATTCCTCTTCCTGGTGGGAAATGAGAGTTAAATTTGCCCGTCCAGACACCTCCAGCTAGTCTCTCATTGGTTCTCCCTATTCCTGTTCATCTTCCGCAGAAATTGCAAACTGGGCCAAACAGGAGGTTAAAGGCACTGACTCTCCAAGTCGGGAGGGTGTTAGTAAAGCATCTGTAATGTTGCACCCGAGTACCAGGGGACGAAAACTGAGACATATTTGAACACATATACCAATCACATGGTTGATCATACTCTGGGTTCCACATGCATGTTTTAGCTGAAGGAAGAATCCCTTAAACCTGGAGAGTTGAGACCCGTGGAATGGGTACCATGCAATATGACTTCAAAGGGTCTTCATTTGCTCACCGAACCTCTCCAATCCTATCACTGCTGCATTTATGCCCCTGTACACACGCTTGATTCTCTTTCGGAGACATAGCAATCCATAGGTTTTAAGATACTTACTAGTCAGGTACATTCTTAGGCGTTTAATATGGGGTGTTGAGTCCATTTCGTTGAGCAAGGAGTAGCTCTTGTCTATTCCATATTTGGCTTAAGGAACTTTATCTGTGCTCATTTCAATCTCTGGTTTTATGCAGCACCCCAACTCACCTTTCCCCTTAAGCAAGCATAAGTTGGTTTTCTAAATTTGAGACCCTGTTCTGTTTTGTAATCCAGTTCCTGTGTAGCCAAGTTTACATTCCGTGTATTAGTGATGTCTTATGATATTTCTATTTCTGTGTGACTTATTTCAGTTAGAATCATCATACCTGAATCCACTCATTATGCTGCTATGGGCCTGATGACGTAGATTTCATTGCTGAGTGATATTGCATTGTACGTAAGTACCACAACTTCTTTATCCATTTTTCACTTTCTGCGATATTGAACTAGTACCGTAAACGAGGTTCTTGTAAACAGAGCCATCCCAAACTTTGGGTTGGCTGTGTCTATTTGATTTTAATTTCTCTAAGCTATAGGACCATAAGTGGAAGTGCGCTAGACTCTGTTGCTTTGTTTTTTAGATGTTTCAGGAAACACCATACACTTCTCCCGAGTGCCTGTTGGCAATTTACATCCTGCCCATCAGCATAACAAGGCTCCCAGTTCTCCATGGCCTGTCCTGCCTTTCTGGATTTTACACTTTTTTCAGATGGCCCTTTTGACGGGGGGAAGTGAGACTTCATTGTAGTGCAGATTTCCTTTGCAAGCTTGCTTGGTTGGCCAAAAAGGGCGTATGTGTTTTTTCCTGAATATATTCAGGAAAAAACGCATACGCCCTTTTTGGCCAAGTGCATCATTGTGGACGTTCTGCCTCTTTTCCTATGCTTTAAATGCAATTCCAGTCTACCTCCTGAAATCGGTTTCCTGCAATTCTGCCCCGCTTTCAAGTCCTCTTGGCAGCCTTACTTCAGTATGTTTTTGGACGATAGCTGTCATTTATAACTCTGCATGTTTGTGAATTACAGTGCCCCTGAGCTCCTTTCTTCAACTCTCTTTCTTGTGAGCTGGCCGCAACACCGCAAGATTGCTTCAGGCCCTAATCTGGTTCCGGCACGGCACGCTGAGCCTTTGGTTAATTCCTCTTCCTGGTGGGAAATGAGAGTTAAATTTGCCCGTCCAGACACCTCCAGCTAGTCTCTCATTGGTTCTCCCTATTCCTGTTCTTCTTCCGCAGAAATTGCAAACTGGGCCAAACAGAAGGTTAAAGGCACTGACTCTCCAAGTCGGGAGAGTGTTAGTAAAGCATCTGGAATGTTGCACCCGAGTACCAGGGGACAAAAACTGAGACATATTTGAACACGTCTCCCGATCACACGGTTGATCATACTCTGGGTTCCACATGCATGTTTTATCTGAAGGAAGAATCCCTTAAACCTGGAGAGTTGAGACCCGTGGAATGGGTACCATGCAATATGAGTTCAAAGGGTCTTCATTTGCTCACCGAACATCTCCAATCCTATCACTGCTGCGTTTATGCCACTGTACACACGCTTGATTCTCTTTCGGAGACATAGCAATCCACAGGTTTTAAGATACTTACTAGTCAGGTACATTCTTAGGCGTTTAATATGGGGTGTTGAGTCCATTTCGTTGAGCAAGGAGTAGCACTTGTCTATTCCATATTTAGCCTAAGGAACTTTATCTGTGCTCATTTCAATCTCTGGTTTTATGCAGCACCCCAACTCACCTTTCCCCTTAAGCCAGCATGTTGGTTTTCTACATTTGAGACCCTCTTCTGTTTTGTAATCCAGTTCCTGTGTAGCCAAGTTTACATTCCGTGTATTAGTGATATCTTATGATGTTTCTTTTTCTGTGTGACTTATTTCAGTTAGAATCATCATACCTGAATCCACTCATTATGCTGCTACGGGCCTGATGACATAGATTTCATTGCTGAGTGATATTGCATTGTACGTAAGTACCACAAATTCTTTATCCATTTTTCACTTTCTGCAATATTGAACTTGTACCGTAAATGAGGTTCTTGTAAACAGAGCCATCCCAAACTTTGAGGTGGCTGTGTCTTTTTGATTTTAATTTCCCTAAGCTATAGGACCATAAGTGGAAGTGTCCTAGGCTCTGTTTCTCTGTTTTTTAGATGTTTCAGGAAACACCATACACTTCTCCTTAGTGGCTGTTGGCAATTTATATCCCACCCATCAGCATAACAAGGATCCCAGTTCACCATGGACTGTCCTGCCTTTCTGGATTTTACACTTTTTTCAGATGGCCCTTTTGACCGGGGGGAAGTGAGACTTCATTGTAGTGCATATTTCTTTTGCAAGCTTGCTTGGTTGGCCAAAAAGGGCGTATGCGTTTTTCCTGAATATATTCAGGAAAAAACGCATACGCCCTTTTTGGCCAAGTGCATCATTGTGGACGTTCTGCCTCTTTTCCTATGCTTTAAATGCAATTCCAGTCTACCTCCTGAAATCGGTTTCCTGCAATTCTGCCCCTCTTTCAAGTCCTCTTGGCAGGCTTACTTCAGTATATTTTTGGACGATAGCTGTCATTTATAACTCTGCAGGTTTGTGAATTACAGTGCCCCTGAGCTCCTTTCTTCAACTGGCTTTCTTGTGAGCTGGCCGCAACACCGCAGGATTGCTTCACTACCTAATCTGGTTCTGGCACGGCACGCTGAGCCTTTGGTTAATTCCTCTTCCTGGTGGGAAATGAGAGTTAAATTTGCCCGTCCAGACACCTCCAGCTAGTCTCTCATTGGTTCTCCCTATACCTGTTCATCTTCCGCAGAAATTGCAAACTGGGCCAAACAGGAGGTTAAAGGCACTGACTCTCCAAGTCGGGAGAGTGTTAGTAAAGCGTCTGGAATGTTGCACCCGAGTACCAGGGGATGAGAACTGAGACATATTTGAACACGTCTCCCAATCACACGGTTGATCAAACTCTGGGTTCCACATGCATGTTTTAGCTGAAGGAAGAATCCCTTAAACCTGGAGAGTTGAGACCCGTGGAATGGATACCATGCAATATGACTTCAAAGGGTCTTCATTTGCTCACCGAAGGTCTCCAATCCTATCACTGCTGTGTTTATGGCCCTGCACACACGCTTGATTCTCTTTTGGAGACAGAGCAATCCATAGGTTTTAAGATACTTACTAGTCAGGTACATTCTTAGGCGTTTAATATGGGGTGTTGAGTCCATTTCGTTGAGCAAGGAGTAGCTCTTGTCTATTACATATTTGGCTTAAGGAACTTTATCTGTGCTCATTTCAATCTCTGGTTTTATGCAGCACCCCAACTCACCTTTCCCCTTAAGCAAGCATAAGTTGGTTTTCTTAATTTGAGACCCTGTTTTGTTTTGTAATCCAGTTCCTGTGTAGCCAAGTTTACATTCCGTGTATTACTGATATCTTATGATGTTTCTTTTCTGTGTGACTTATTTCAGTTAGAATCATCATACCTGAATCCACTCATTATGCTGCTATGGGCCTGATGACGTAGATTTCATTGCTGAGTGATATTGCATTGTACGTAAGTACCACAACTTCTTTATCCATTTTTCACTTTCTGCGATATTGAACTAGTACCGTAAACGAGGTTCTTGTAAACAGAGCCATCCCAAACTTTGGGTTGGCTGTGTCTATTTGATTTTAATTTCTCTAAGCTATAGGACCATAAGTGGAAGTGCGCTAGACTCTGTTGCTTTGTTTTTTAGATGTTAGGGAAACACCATACACTTCTCCCGAGTGCCTGTTGGCAATTTACATCCTGCCCATCAGCATAACAAGGCTCCCAGTTCTCCATGGCCTGTCCTGCCTTTCTGGATTTTACACTTTTTTCAGATGGCCCTTTTGAACGGGGTGAAGTGAGACTTCATTTTACTGCAGACTTCCTTTGCAAGCTTGCTTGGTTGGCCAAAAAGTGCGTATGCGTTTTTTCCTGAATATATTCAGGAAAAAACGCATACGCGCTTTTTGGCGAAGGGCATCATTGTCCACGTTCTGCCTCTTTTCTTATGCTATAAATGTAATTCCAGTCTACCTCCTGAAATCGGTTGCCTGCAATTCTGCCCCGCTTTCAAGTCCTCTTGGCAGCATTACTTCAGTATATTTTTGGACGATAGCTGTCATTTATAACTCTGCAGGTTTGTGAATTACAGTGCCCCTGAGCACCTTTCTTCAACTGGCTTTCTTGTGAGCTGGCCGCAACACCGCAGGATTGCTTCACTACCTAATCTGGTTCTGGCACGGCACGCTAAGCCTTTGGTTAATTCCTCTTCCTGGTGGGAAATGAGAGTTAAGTTTGCCCGTCCAGACACCTCCAGCTAGTCTCTCATTGGTTCTCCCTATTCCTGTTCTTCTTCCGCAGAAATTGTAAACTTGGCCAAACAGAAGGTTAAAGGCACTGACTCTCCAAGTCGGGAGAGTGTTAGTAAAGCATCTGGAATGTTGCACCCGAGTACCAGGGGACAAAAACTGAGACATATTTGAACACGTCTCCCGATCACACGGTTGATCATACTCTGGGTTCCACATGCATGTTTTATCTGAAGGAAGAATCCCTTAAACCTGGAGAGTTGAGACCCGTGGAATGGGTACCATGCAATATGAGTTCAAAGGGTCTTCATTTGCTCACCGAACATCTCCAATCCTATCACTGCTGCGTTTATGCCACTGTACACACGCTTGATTCTCTTTCGGAGACATAGCAATCCACAGGTTTTAAGATACTTACTAGTCAGGTACATTCTTAGGCGTTTAATATGGGGTGTTGAGTCCATTTCGTTGAGCAAGGAGTAGCACTTGTCTATTCCATATTTAGCCTAAGGAACTTTATCTGTGCTCATTTCAATCTCTGGTTTTATGCAGCACCCCAACTCACCTTTCCCCTTAAGCCAGCATGTTGGTTTTCTACATTTGAGACCCTCTTCTGTTTTGTAATCCAGTTCCTGTGTAGCCAAGTTTACATTCCGTGTATTAGTGATATCTTATGATGTTTCTTTTTCTGTGTGACTTATTTCAGTTAGAATCATCATACCTGAATCCACTCATTATGCTGCTACGGGCCTGATGACATAGATTTCATTGCTGAGTGATATTGCATTGTACGTAAGTACCACAAATTCTTTATCCATTTTTCACTTTCTGCGATATTGAACTTGTACCGTAAATGAGGTTCTTGTAAACAGAGCCATCCCAAACTTTGGGGTGGCTGTGTCTTTTTGATTTTAATTTCCCTAAGCTATAGGACCATAAGTGGAAGTGTCCTAGGCTCTGTTTCTCTGTTTTTTAGATGTTTCAGGAAACACCATACACTTCTCCTTAGTGGCTGTTGGCAATTTATATCCCACCCATCAGCATAACAAGGATCCCAGTTCACCATGGACTGTCCTGCCTTTCTGGATTTTACACTTTTTTCAGATGGCCCTTTTGACCGGGGGGAAGTGAGACTTCATTGTAGTGCATATTTCTTTTGCAAGCTTGCTTGGTTGGCCAAAAAGGGCGTATGCGTTTTTCCTGAATATATTCAGGAAAAAACGCATACGCCCTTTTTGGCCAAGTGCATCATTGTGGACGTTCTGCCTCTTTTCCTATGCTTTAAATGCAATTCCAGTCTACCTCCTGAAATCGGTTTCCTGCAATTCTGCCCCGCTTTCAAGTCCTCTTGGCAGCCTTACTTCAGTATGTTTTTGGACGATAGCTGTCATTTATAACTCTGCATGTTTGTGAATTACAGTGCCCCTGAGCTCCTTTCTTCAACTCTCTTTCTTGTGAGCTGGCCGCAACACCGCAGGATTGCTTCAGGCCCTAATCTGGTTCCGGCACGGCACGCTGAGCCTTTGGTTAATTCCTCTTCCTGGTGGGAAATGAGAGTTAAATTTGCCCGTCCAGACACCTCCAGCTAGTCTCTCATTGGTTCTCCCTATTCCTGTTCATCTTCCGCAGAAATTGCAAACTGGGCCAAACAGGAGGTTAAAGGCACTGACTCTCCAAGTCGGGAGGGTGTTAGTAAAGCATCTGTAATGTTGCACCCGAGTACCAGGGGACGAAAACTGAGACATATTTGAACACGTATACCAATCACACGGTTGATCATACTCTGGGTTCCACATGCATGTTTTAGCTGAAGGAAGAATCCCTTAAACCTGGAGAGTTGAGACCCGTGGAATGGGTACCATGCAATATGACTTCAAAGGGTCTTCATTTGCTCACCGAACCTCTCCAATCCTATCACTGCTGCATTTATGCCCCTGTACACACGCTTGATTCTCTTTCGGAGACATAGCAATCCATAGGTTTTAAGATACTTACTAGTCAGGTACATTCTTAGGCGTTTAATATGGGGTGTTGAGTCCATTTCGTTGAGCAAGGAGTAGCTCTTGTCTATTCCATATTTGGCTTAAGGAACTTTATCTGTGCTCATTTCAATCTCTGGTTTTATGCAGCACCCCAACTCACCTTTCCCCTTAAGCAAGCATAAGTTGGTTTTCTAAATTTGAGACCCTGTTCTGTTTTGTAATCCAGTTCCTGTGTAGCCAAGTTTACATTCCGTGTATTAGTGATGTCTTATGATATTTCTATTTCTGTGTGACTTATTTCAGTTAGAATCATCATACCTGAATCCACTCATTATGCTGCTATGGGCCTGATGACGTAGATTTCATTGCTGAGTGATATTGCATTGTACGTAAGTACCACAACTTCTTTATCCATTTTTCACTTTCTGCGATATTGAACTAGTACCGTAAATGAGGTTCTTGTAAACAGAGCCATCCCAAACTTTGGGTTGGCTGTGTCTATTTGATTTTAATTTCTCTAAGCTATAGGACCATAAGTGGAAGTGCGCTAGACTCTGTTGCTTTGTTTTTTAGATGTTTCAGGAAACACCATACACTTCTCCCGAGTGCCTGTTGGCAATTTACATCCTGCCCATCAGCATAACAAGGCTCCCAGTTCTCCATGGCCTGTCCTGCCTTTCTGGATTTTACACTTTTTTCAGATGGCCCTTTTGACGGGGGGAAGTGAGACTTCATTGTAGTGCAGATTTCCTTTGCAAGCTTGCTTGGTTGGCCAAAAAGGGCGTATGTGTTTTTTCCTGAATATATTCAGGAAAAAACGCATACGCCCTTTTTGGCCAAGTGCATCATTGTGGACGTTCTGCCTCTTTTCCTATGCTTTAAATGCAATTCCAGTCTACCTCCTGAAATCGGTTTCCTGCAATTCTGCCCCGCTTTCAAGTCCTCTTGGCAGCCTTACTTCAGTATGTTTTTGGACGATAGCTGTCATTTATAACTCTGCATGTTTGTGAATTACAGTGCCCCTGAGCTCCTTTCTTCAACTCTCTTTCTTGTGAGCTGGCCGCAACACTGCAGGATTGCTTCAGGCCCTAATCTGGTTCCGGCACGGCACGCTGAGCCTTTGGTTAATTCCTCTTCCTGGTGGGAAATGAGAGTTAAATTTGCCCGTCCAGACACCTCCAGCTAGTCTCTCATTGGTTCTCCCTATTCCTGTTCTTCTTCCGCAGAAATTGCAAACTGGGCCAAACAGGAGGTTAAAGGCACTGACTCTCCAAGTCGGGAGAGTGTTAGTAAAGCATCTGGAATGTTGCACCCGAGTACCAGGGGACAAAAACTGAGACATATTTGAACACGTCTCCTGATCACACGGTTGATCATACTCTGGGTTCCACATGCATGTTTTATCTGAAGGAAGAATCCCTTAAACCTGGAGAGTTGAGACCCGTGGAATGGGTACCATGCAATATGAGTTCAAAGGGTCTTCATTTGCTCACCGAACATCTCCAATCCTATCACTGCTGCATTTATGCCACTGTACACACGCTTGATTCTCTTTCGGAGACATAGCAATCCACAGGTTTTAAGATACTTACTAGTCAGGTACATTCTTAGGCGTTTAATATGGGGTGTTGAGTCCATTTCGTTGAGCAAGGAGTAGCACTTGTCTATTCCATATTTAGCCTAAGGAACTTTATCTGTGCTCATTTCAATCTCTGGTTTTATGCAGCACCCCAACTCACCTTTCCCCTTAAGCCAGCATGTTGGTTTTCTACATTTGAGACCCTCTTCTGTTTTGTAATCCAGTTCCTGTGTAGCCAAGTTTACATTCCGTGTATTAGTGATATCTTATGATGTTTCTTTTTCTGTGTGACTTATTTCAGTTAGAATCATCATACCTGAATCCACTCATTATGCTGCTACGGGCCTGATGACATAGATTTCATTGCTGAGTGATATTGCATTGTACATAAGTACCACAAATTCTTTATCCATTTTTCACTTTCTGCGATATTGAACTTGTACCGTAAATGAGGTTCTTGTAAACAGAGCCATCCCAAACTTTGGGGTGGCTGTGTCTTTTTGATTTTAATTTCCCTAAGCTATAGGACCATAAGTGGAAGTGTCCTAGGCTCTGTTTCTCTGTTTTTTAGATGTTTCAGGAAACACCATACACTTCTCCTTAGTGGCTGTTGGCAATTTATATCCCACCCATCAGCATAACAAGGATCCCAGTTCACCATGGACTGTCCTGCCTTTCTGGATTTTACACTTTTTTCAGATGGCCCTTTTGACCGGGGGGAAGTGAGACTTCATTGTAGTGCATATTTCTTTTGCAAGCTTGCTTGGTTGGCCAAAAAGGGCGTATGCGTTTTTCCTGAATATATTCAGGAAAAAACGCATACGCCCTTTTTGGCCAAGTGCATCATTGTGGACGTTCTGCCTCTTTTCCTATGCTTTAAATGCAATTCCAGTCTACCTCCTGAAATCAGTTTCCTGCAATTCTGCCCCGCTTTCAAGTCCTCTTGGCAGCCTTACTTCAGTATGTTTTTGGACGATAGCTGTCATTTATAACTCTGCATGTTTGTGAATTACAGTGCCCCTGAGCTCCTTTCTTCAACTCTCTTTCTTGTGAGCTGGCCGCAACACCGCAGGATTGCTTCAGGCCCTAATCTGGTTCCGGCACGGCACGCTGAGCCTTTGGTTAATTCCTCTTCCTGGTGGGAAATGAGAGTTAAATTTGCCCGTCCAGACACCTCCAGCTAGTCTCTCATTGGTTCTCCCTATTCCTGTTCATCTTCCGCAGAAATTGCAAACTGGGCCAAACAGGAGGTTAAAGGCACTGACTCTCCAAGTCGGGAGAGTGTTAGTAAAGCGTCTGGAATGTTGCACCCGAGTACCAGGGGATGAGAACTGAGACATATTTGAACACGTCTCCCAATCACACGGTTGATCAAACTCTGGGTTCCACATGCATGTTTTAGCTGAAGGAAGAATCCCTTAAACCTGGAGAGTTGAGACCCGTGGAATGGATACCATGCAATATGACTTCAAAGGGTCTTCATTTGCTCACCGAAGGTCTCCAATCCTATCACTGCTGTGTTTATGGCCCTGCACACACGCTTGATTCTCTTTTGGAGACAGAGCAATCCATAGGTTTTAAGATACTTACTAGTCAGGTACATTCTTAGGCGTTTAATATGGGGTGTTGAGTCCATTTCATTGAGCAAGGAGTAGCTCTTGTCTATTACATATTTGGCTTAAGGAACTTTATCTGTGCTCATTTCAATCTCTGGTTTTATGCAGCACCCCAACTCACCTTTCCCCTTAAGCAAGCATAAGTTGGTTTTCTTAATTTGAGACCCTGTTTTGTTTTGTAATCCAGTTCCTGTGTAGCCAAGTTTACATTCCGTGTATTACTGATATCTTATGATGTTTCTTTTCTGTGTGACTTATTTCAGTTAGAATCATCATACCTGAATCCACTCATTATGCTGCTATGGGCCTGATGACGTAGATTTCATTGCTGAGTGATATTGCATTGTACGTAAGTACCACAACTTCTTTATCCATTTTTCACTTTCTGCGATATTGAACTAGTACCGTAAACGAGGTTCTTGTAAACAGAGCCATCCCAAACTTTGGGTTGGCTGTGTCTATTTGATTTTAATTTCTCTAAGCTATAGGACCATAAGTGGAAGTGCGCTAGACTCTGTTGCTTTGTTTTTTAGATGTTTCAGGAAACACCATACACTTCTCCCGAGTGCCTGTTGGCAATTTACATCCTGCCCATCAGCATAACAAGGCTCCCAGTTCTCCATGGCCTGTCCTGCCTTTCTGGATTTTACACTTTTTTCAGATGGCCCTTTTGAACGGGGTGAAGTGAGACTTCATTTTACTGCAGACTTCCTTTGCAAGCTTGCTTGGTTGGCCAAAAAGTGCGTATGCATTTTTTCCTGAATATATTCAGGAAAAAACGCATACGCGCTTTTTGGCGAAGGGCATCATTGTCCACGTTCTGCCTCTTTTCTTATGCTATAAATGTAATTCCAGTCTACCTCCTGAAATCGGTTGCCTGCAATTCTGCCCCGCTTTCAAGTCCTCTTGGCAGCATTACTTCAGTATATTTTTGGACGATAGCTGTCATTTATAACTCTGCAGGTTTGTGAATTACAGTGCCCCTGAGCTCCTTTCTTCAACTGGCTTTCTTGTGAGCTGGCCGCAACACCGCAGGATTGCTTCACTACCTAATCTGGTTCTGGCACGGCACGCTAAGCCTTTGGTTAATTCCTCTTCCTGGTGGGAAATGAGAGTTAAGTTTGCCCGTCCAGACACCTCCAGCTAGTCTCTCATTGGTTCTCCCTATTCCTGTTCTTCTTCCGCAGAAATTGCAAACTGGGCCAAACAGAAGGTTAAAGGCACTGACTCTCCAAGTCGGGAGAGTGTTAGTAAAGCATCTGGAATGTTGCACCCGAGTACCAGGGGACAAAAACTGAGACATATTTGAACACGTCTCCCGATCACATGGTTGATCATACTCTGGGTTCCACATGCATGTTTTATCTGAAGGAAGAATCCCTTAAACCTGGAGAGTTGAGACCCGTGGAATGGGTACCATGCAATATGAGTTCAAAGGGTCTTCATTTGCTCACCGAACATCTCCAATCCTATCACTGCTGCGTTTATGCCACTGTACACACGCTTGATTCTCTTTCGGAGACATAGCAATCCACAGGTTTTAAGATACTTACTAGTCAGGTACATTCTTAGGCGTTTAATATGGGGTGTTGAGTCCATTTCGTTGAGCAAGGAGTAGCACTTGTCTATTCCATATTTAGCCTAAGGAACTTTATCTGTGCTCATTTCAATCTCTGGTTTTATGCAGCACCCCAACTCACCTTTCCCCTTAAGCCAGCATGTTGGTTTTCTACATTTGAGACCCTCTTCTGTTTTGTAATCCAGTTCCTGTGTAGCCAAGTTTACATTCCGTGTATTAGTGATATCTTATGATGTTTCTTTTTCTGTGTGACTTATTTCAGTTAGAATCATCATACCTGAATCCACTCATTATGCTGCTACGGGCCTGATGACATAGATTTCATTGCTGAGTGATATTGCATTGTACGTAAGTACCACAAATTCTTTATCCATTTTTCACTTTCTGCGATATTGAACTTGTACCGTAAATGAGGTTCTTGTAAACAGAGCCATCCCAAACTTTGGGGTGGCTGTGTCTTTTTGATTTTAATTTCCCTAAGCTATAGGACCATAAGTGGAAGTGTCCTAGGCTCTGTTTCTCTGTTTTTTAGATGTTTCAGGAAACACCATACACTTCTCCTTAGTGGCTGTTGGCAATTTATATCCCACCCATCAGCATAACAAGGATCCCAGTTCACCATGGACTGTCCTGCCTTTCTGGATTTTACACTTTTTTCAGATGGCCCTTTTGACCGGGGGGAAGTGAGACTTCATTGTAGTGCATATTTCTTTTGCAAGCTTGCTTGGTTGGCCAAAAAGGGCGTATGCGTTTTTCCTGAATATATTCAGGAAAAAACGCATACGCCCTTTTTGGCCAAGTGCATCATTGTGGACGTTCTGCCTCTTTTCCTATGCTTTAAATGCAATTCCAGTCTACCTCCTGAAATCGGTTTCCTGCAATTCTGCCCCGCTTTCAAGTCCTCTTGGCAGCCTTACTTCAGTATGTTTTTGGACGATAGCTGTCATTTATAACTCTGCATGTTTGTGAATTACAGTGCCCCTGAGCTCCTTTCTTCAACTCTCTTTCTTGTGAGCTGGCCGCAACACCGCAGGATTGCTTCAGGCCCTAATCTGGTTCTGGCACGGCACGCTGAGCCTTTGGTTAATTCCTCTTCCTGGTGGGAAATGAGAGTTAAATTTGCCCGTCCAGACACCTCCAGCTAGTCTCTCATTGGTTCTCCCTATTCCTGTTCATCTTCCGCAGAAATTGCAAACTGGGCCAAACAGGAGGTTAAAGGCACTGACTCTCCAAGTCGGGAGGGTGTTAGTAAAGCATCTGTAATGTTGCACCCGAGTACCAGGGGACGAAAACTGAGACATATTTGAACACGTATACCAATCACACGGTTGATCATACTCTGGGTTCCACATGCATGTTTTAGCTGAAGGAAGAATCCCTTAAACCTGGAGAGTTGAGACCCGTGGAATGGGTACCATGCAATATGACTTCAAAGGGTCTTCATTTGCTCACTGAACCTCTCCAATCCTATCACTGCTGCATTTATGCCCCTGTACACACGCTTGATTCTCTTTCGGAGACATAGCAATCCATAGGTTTTAAGATACTTACTAGTCAGGTACATTCTTAGGCGTTTAATATGGGGTGTTGAGTCCATTTCGTTGAGCAAGGAGTAGCTCTTGTCTATTCCATATTTGGCTTAAGGAACTTTATCTGTGCTCATTTCAATCTCTGGTTTTATGCAGCACCCCAACTCACCTTTCCCCTTAAGCAAGCATAAGTTGGTTTTCTAAATTTGAGACCCTGTTCTGTTTTGTAATCCAGTTCCTGTGTAGCCAAGTTTACATTCCGTGTATTAGTGATGTCTTATGATATTTCTATTTCTGTGTGACTTATTTCAGTTAGAATCATCATACCTGAATCCACTCATTATGCTGCTATGGGCCTGATGACGTAGATTTCATTGCTGAGTGATATTGCATTGTACGTAAGTACCACAACTTCTTTATCCATTTTTCACTTTCTGCGATATTGAACTAGTACCGTAAACGAGGTTCTTGTAAACAGAGCCATCCCAAACTTTGGGTTGGCTGTGTCTATTTGATTTTAATTTCTCTAAGCTATAGGACCATAAGTGGAAGTGCGCTAGACTCTGTTGCTTTGTTTTTTAGATGTTTCAGGAAACACCATACACTTCTCCCGAGTGCCTGTTGGCAATTTACATCCTGCCCATCAGCATAACAAGGCTCCCAGTTCTCCATGGCCTGTCCTGCCTTTCTGGATTTTACACTTTTTTCAGATGGCCCTTTTGACGGGGGGAAGTGAGACTTCATTGTAGTGCAGATTTCCTTTGCAAGCTTGCTTGGTTGGCCAAAAAGGGCGTATGTGTTTTTTCCTGAATATATTCAGGAAAAAACGCATACGCCCTTTTTGGCCAAGTGCATCATTGTGGACGTTCTGCCTCTTTTCCTATGCTTTAAATGCAATTCCAGTCTACCTCCTGAAATCGGTTTCCTGCAATTCTGCCCCGCTTTCAAGTCCTCTTGGCAGCCTTACTTCAGTATGTTTTTGGACGATAGCTGTCATTTATAACTCTGCATGTTTGTGAATTACAGTGCCCCTGAGCTCCTTTCTTCAACTCTCTTTCTTGTGAGCTGGCCGCAACACCGCAGGATTGCTTCAGGCCCTAATCTGGTTCCGGCACGGCACGCTGAGCCTTTGGTTAATTCCTCTTCCTGGTGGGAAATGAGAGTTAAATTTGCCCGTCCAGACACCTCCAGCTAGTCTCTCATTGGTTCTCCCTATTCCTGTTCTTCTTCCGCAGAAATTGCAAACTGGGCCAAACAGAAGGTTAAAGGCACTGACTCTCCAAGTCGGGAGAGTGTTAGTAAAGCATCTGGAATGTTGCACCCGAGTACCAGGGGACTAAAACTGAGACATATTTGAACACGTCTCCCGATCACACGGTTGATCATACTCTGGGTTCCACATGCATGTTTTATCTGAAGGAAGAATCCCTTAAACCTGGAGAGTTGAGACCCGTGGAATGGGTACCATGCAATATGAGTTCAAAGGGTCTTCATTTGCTCACTGAACATCTCCAATCCTATCACTGCTGCGTTTATGCCACTGTACACACGCTTGATTCTCTTTCGGAGACATAGCAATCCACAGGTTTTAAGATACTTACTAGTCAGGTACATTCTTAGGCGTTTAATATGGGGTGTTGAGTCCATTTCGTTGAGCAAGGAGTAGCACTTGTCTATTCCATATTTAGCCTAAGGAACTTTATCTGTGCTCATTTCAATCTCTGGTTTTATGCAGCACCCCAACTCACCTTTCCCCTTAAGCCAGCATGTTGGTTTTCTACATTTGAGACCCTCTTCTGTTTTGTAATCCAGTTCCTGTGTAGCCAAGTTTACATTCCGTGTATTAGTGATATCTTATGATGTTTCTTTTTCTGTGTGACTTATTTCAGTTAGAATCATCATACCTGAATCCACTCATTATGCTGCTACGGGCCTGATGACATAGATTTCATTGCTGAGTGATATTGCATTGTACGTAAGTACCACAAATTCTTTATCCATTTTTCACTTTCTGCGATATTGAACTTGTACCGTAAATGAGGTTCTTGTAAACAGAGCCATCCCAAACTTTGGGGTGGCTGTGTCTTTTTGATTTTAATTTCCCTAAGCTATAGGACCATAAGTGGAAGTGTCCTAGGCTCTGTTTCTCTGTTTTTTAGATGTTTCAGGAAACACCATACACTTCTCCTTAGTGGCTGTTGGCAATTTATATCCCACCCATCAGCATAACAAGGATCCCAGTTCACCATGGACTGTCCTGCCTTTCTGGATTTTACACTTTTTTCAGATGGCCCTTTTGACCGGGGGGAAGTGAGACTTCATTGTAGTGCATATTTCTTTTGCAAGCTTGCTTGGTTGGCCAAAAAGGGCGTATGCGTTTTTCCTGAATATATTCAGGAAAAAACGCATACGCCCTTTTTGGCCAAGTGCATCATTGTGGACGTTCTGCCTCTTTTCCTATGCTTTAAATGCAATTCCAGTCTACCTCCTGAAATCGGTTTCCTGCAATTCTGCCCCGCTTTCAAGTCCTCTTGGCAGCCTTACTTCAGTATGTTTTTGGACGATAGCTGTCATTTATAACTCTGCAGGTTTGTGAATTACAGTGCCCCTGAGCTCCTTTCTTCAACTGGCTTTCTTGTGAGCTGGCCGCAACACCGCAGGATTGCTTCAGGCCCTAATCTGGTTCCGGCACGGCACGCTGAGCCTTTGGTTAATTCCTCTTCCTGGTGGGAAATGAGAGTTAAATTTGCCCGTCCAGACACCTCCAGCTAGTCTCTCATTGGTTCTCCCTATTCCTGTTCATCGTCCGCAGAAATTGCAAACTGGGCCAAACAGGAGGTTAAAGGCACTGACTCTCCAAGTCGGGAGAGTGTTAGTAAAGCGTCTGGAATGTTGCACCCGAGTACCAGGGGATGAGAACTGAGACATATTTGAACACGTCTCCCAATCACACGGTTGATCAAACTCTGGGTTCCACATGCATGTTTTAGCTGAAGGAAGAATCCCTTAAACCTGGAGAGTTGAGACCCGTGGAATGGATACCATGCAATATGACTTCAAAGGGTCTTCATTTGCTCACCGAAGGTCTCCAATCCTATCACTGCTGTGTTTATGGCCCTGCACACACGCTTGATTCTCTTTTGGAGACAGAGCAATCCATAGGTTTTAAGATACTTACTAGTCAGGTACATTCTTAGGCGTTTAATATGGGGTGTTGAGTCCATTTCGTTGAGCAAGGAGTAGCTCTTGTCTATTACATATTTGGCTTAAGGAACTTTATCTGTGCTCATTTCAATCTCTGGTTTTATGCAGCACCCCAACTCACCTTTCCCCTTAAGCAAGCATAAGTTGGTTTTCTTAATTTGAGACCCTGTTTTGTTTTGTAATCCAGTTCCTGTGTAGCCAAGTTTACATTCCGTGTATTACTGATATCTTATGATGTTTCTTTTCTGTGTGACTTATTTCAGTTAGAATCATCATACCTGAATCCACTCATTATGCTGCTATGGGCCTGATGACGTAGATTTCATTGCTGAGTGATATTGCATTGTACGTAAGTACCACAACTTCTTTATCCATTTTTCACTTTCTGCGATATTGAACTAGTACCGTAAACGAGGTTCTTGTAAACAGAGCCATCCCAAACTTTGGGTTGGCTGTGTCTATTTGATTTTAATTTCTCTAAGCTATAGGACCATAAGTGGAAGTGCGCTAGACTCTGTTGCTTTGTTTTTTAGATGTTTCAGGAAACACCATACACTTCTCCCGAGTGCCTGTTGGCAATTTACATCCTGCCCATCAGCATAACAAGGCTCCCAGTTCTCCATGGCCTGTCCTGCCTTTCTGGATTTTACACTTTTTTCAGATGGCCCTTTTGAACGGGGTGAAGTGAGACTTCATTTTACTGCAGACTTCCTTTGCAAGCTTGCTTGGTTGGCCAAAAAGTGCGTATGCGTTTTTTCCTGAATATATTCAGGAAAAAACGCATACGCGCTTTTTGGCGAAGGGCATCATTGTCCACGTTCTGCCTCTTTTCTTATGCTATAAATGTAATTCCAGTCTACCTCCTGAAATCGGTTGCCTGCAATTCTGCCCCGCTTTCAAGTCCTCTTGGCAGCATTACTTCAGTATATTTTTGGACGATAGCTGTCATTTATAACTCTGCAGGTTTGTGAATTACAGTGCCCCTGAGCTCCTTTCTTCAACTGGCTTTCTTGTGAGCTGGCCGCAACACCGCAGGATTGCTTCACTACCTAATCTGGTTCTGGCACGGCACGCTAAGCCTTTGGTTAATTCCTCTTCCTGGTGGGAAATGAGAGTTAAGTTTGCCCGTCCAGACACCTCCAGCTAGTCTCTCATTGGTTCTCCCTATTCCTGTTCTTCTTCCGCAGAAATTGCAAACTGGGCCAAACAGAAGGTTAAAGGCACTGACTCTCCAAGTCGGGAGAGTGTTAGTAAAGCATCTGGAATGTTGCACCCGAGTACCAGGGGACAAAAACTGAGACATATTTGAACACGTCTCCCGATCACACGGTTGATCATACTCTGGGTTCCACATGCATGTTTTATCTGAAGGAAGAATCCCTTAAACCTGGAGAGTTGAGACCCGTGGAATGGGTACCATGCAATATGAGTTCAAAGGGTCTTCATTTGCTCACCGAACATCTCCAATCCTATCACTGCTGCGTTTATGCCACTGTACACACGCTTGATTCTCTTTCGGAGACATAGCAATCCACAGGTTTTAAGATACTTACTAGTCAGGTACATTCTTAGGCGTTTAATATGGGGTGTTGAGTCCATTTCGTTGAGCAAGGAGTAGCACTTGTCTATTCCATATTTAGCCTAAGGAACTTTATCTGTGCTCATTTCAATCTCTGGTTTTATGCAGCACCCCAACTCACCTTTCCCCTTAAGCCAGCATGTTGGTTTTCTACATTTGAGACCCTCTTCTGTTTTGTAATCCAGTTCCTGTGTAGCCAAGTTTACATTCCGTGTATTAGTGATATCTTATGATGTTTCTTTTTCTGTGTGACTTATTTCAGTTAGAATCATCATACCTGAATCCACTCATTATGCTGCTACGGGCCTGATGACATAGATTTCATTGCTGAGTGATATTGCATTGTACGTAAGTACCACAAATTCTTTATCCATTTTTCACTTTCTGCGATATTGAACTTGTACCGTAAATGAGGTTCTTGTAAACAGAGCCATCCCAAACTTTGGGGTGGCTGTGTCTTTTTGATTTTAATTTCCCTAAGCTATAGGACCATAAGTGGAAGTGTCCTAGGCTCTGTTTCTCTGTTTTTTAGATGTTTCAGGAAACACCATACACTTCTCCTTAGTGGCTGTTGGCAATTTATATCCCACCCATCAGCATAACAAGGATCCCAGTTCACCATGGACTGTCCTGCCTTTCTGGATTTTACACTTTTTTCAGATGGCCCTTTTGACCGGGGGGAAGTGAGACTTCATTGTAGTGCATATTTCTTTTGCAAGCTTGCTTGGTTGGCCAAAAAGGGCGTATGCGTTTTTCCTGAATATATTCAGGAAAAAACGCATACGCCCTTTTTGGCCAAGTGCATCATTGTGGACGTTCTGCCTCTTTTCCTATGCTTTAAATGCAATTCCAGTCTACCTCCTGAAATCGGTTTCCTGCAATTCTGCCCCGCTTTCAAGTCCTCTTGGCAGCCTTACTTCAGTATGTTTTTGGACGATAGCTGTCATTTATAACTCTGCATGTTTGTGAATTACAGTGCCCCTGAGCTCCTTTCTTCAACTCTCTTTCTTGTGAGCTGGCCGCAACACCGCAGGATTGCTTCAGGCCCTAATCTGGTTCCGGCACGGCACGCTGAGCCTTTGGTTAATTCCTCTTCCTGGTGGGAAATGAGAGTTAAATTTGCCCGTCCAGACACCTCCAGCTAGTCTCTCATTGGTTCTCCCTATTCCTGTTCATCTTCCGCAGAAATTGCAAACTGGGCCAAACAGGAGGTTAAAGACACTGACTCTCCAAGTCGGGAGGGTGTTAGTAAAGCATCTGTAATGTTGCACCCGAGTACCAGGGGACGAAAACTGAGACATATTTGAACACGTATACCAATCACACGGTTGATCATACTCTGGGTTCCACATGCATGTTTTAGCTGAAGGAAGAATCCCTTAAACCTGGAGAGTTGAGACCCGTGGAATGGGTACCATGCAATATGACTTCAAAGGGTCTTCATTTGCTCACCGAACCTCTCCAATCCTATCACTGCTGCATTTATGCCCCTGTACACACGCTTGATTCTCTTTCGGAGACATAGCAATCCATAGGTTTTAAGATACTTACTAGTCAGGTACATTCTTAGGCGTTTAATATGGGGTGTTGAGTCCATTTCGTTGAGCAAGGAGTAGCTCTTGTCTATTCCATATTTGGCTTAAGGAACTTTATCTGTGCTCATTTCAATCTCTGGTTTTATGCAACACCCCAACTCACCTTTCCCCTTAAGCCAGCATAAGTTGGTTTTCTACATTTGAGACCCTCTTGTGTTTTGTGATCCAGTTCCTGTGTTGCCAAGTTTACATTCCGTGTATTAGTGATATCTTATGATGTTTCTTTTTCTGTGTGACTTATTTCAGTTAGAATCATCATACCTGAATCCACTCATTATGCTGCTACGGGCCTGATGACATAGATTTCATTGCTGAGTGATATTGCATTGTACGTAAGTACCAAAACATCTTTATCCATTTTTCACTTTCTGCGATATTGAACTTGTACCGTAAACGAGGTTTTTGTATACAGAGCCATCCCAAACTTTGGGGTGGCTGTGTCTTTTTGATTTTAATTTCCCTAAGCTATAGGACCATAAGTGGATGTGCCCTAGGCACTGTTGCTTTGTTTTTTAGATGTTTCAGGAAACACCATACACTTCTCCCGAGTGCCTGTTGGCAATTTACATCCTGCCCATCAGCATAACAAGGCTCCCAGTTCTCCATGGCCTGTCCTGCCTTTCTGGATTTTACACTTTTTTCAGATGGCCCTTTTGACGGGGGGAAGTGAGACTTCATTGTAGTGCAGATTTCCTTTGCAAGCTTGCTTGGTTGGCCAAAAAGGGCGTATGTGTTTTTTCCTGAATATATTCAGGAAAAAACGCATACGCCCTTTTTGGCCAAGTGCATCATTGTGGACGTTCTGCCTCTTTTCCTATGCTTTAAATGCAATTCCAGTCTACCTCCTGAAATCGGTTTCCTGCAATTCTGCCCCGCTTTCAAGTCCTCTTGGCAGCCTTACTTCAGTATGTTTTTGGACGATAGCTGTCATTTATAACTCTGCATGTTTGTGAATTACAGTGCCCCTGAGCTCCTTTCTTCAACTCTCTTTCTTGTGAGCTGGCCGCAACACCGCAGGATTGCTTCAGGCCCTAATCTGGTTCCGGCACGGCACGCTGAGCCTTTGGTTAATTCCTCTTCCTGGTGGGAAATGAGAGTTAAATTTGCCCGTCCAGACACCTCCAGCTAGTCTCTCATTGGTTCTCCCTATTCCTGTTCTTCTTCCGCAGAAATTGCAAACTGGGCCAAACAGAAGGTTAAAGGCACTGACTCTCCAAGTCGGGAGAGTGTTAGTAAAGCATCTGGAATGTTGCACCCGAGTACCAGGGGACAAAAACTGAGACATATTTGAACACGTCTCCCGATCACACGGTTGATCATACTCTGGGTTCCACATGCATGTTTTATCTGAAGGAAGAATCCCTTAAACCTGGAGAGTTGAGACCCGTGGAATGGGTACCATGCAATATGAGTTCAAAGGGTCTTCATTTGCTCACTGAACATCTCCAATCCTATCACTGCTGCGTTTATGCCACTGTACACACGCTTGATTCTCTTTCGGAGACATAGCAATCCACAGGTTTTAAGATACTTACTAGTCAGGTACATTCTTAGGCGTTTAATATGGGGTGTTGAGTCCATTTCGTTGAGCAAGGAGTAGCACTTGTCTATTCCATATTTAGCCTAAGGAACTTTATCTGTGCTCATTTCAATCTCTGGTTTTATGCAGCACCCCAACTCACCTTTCCCCTTAAGCCAGCATGTTGGTTTTCTACATTTGAGACCCTCTTCTGTTTTGTAATCCAGTTCCTGTGTAGCCAAGTTTACATTCCGTGTATTAGTGATATCTTATGATGTTTCTTTTTCTGTGTGACTTATTTCAGTTAGAATCATCATACCTGAATCCACTCATTATGCTGCTACGGGCCTGATGACATAGATTTCATTGCTGAGTGATATTGCATTGTACGTAAGTACCACAAATTCTTTATCCATTTTTCACTTTCTGCGATATTGAACTTGTACCGTAAATGAGGTTCTTGTAAACAGAGCCATCCCAAACTTTGGGGTGGCTGTGTCTTTTTGATTTTAATTTCCCTAAGCTATAGGACCATAAGTGGAAGTGTCCTAGGCTCTGTTTCTCTGTTTTTTAGATGTTTCAGGAAACACCATACACTTCTCCTTAGTGGCTGTTGGCAATTTATATCCCACCCATCAGCATAACAAGGATCCCAGTTCACCATGGACTGTCCTGCCTTTCTGGATTTTACACTTTTTTCAGATGGCCCTTTTGACCGGGGGGAAGTGAGACTTCATTGTAGTGCATATTTCTTTTGCAAGCTTGCTTGGTTGGCCAAAAAGGGCGTATGCGTTTTTCCTGAATATATTCAGGAAAAAACGCATACGCCCTTTTTGGCCAAGTGCATCATTGTGGACGTTCTGCCTCTTTTCCTATGCTTTAAATGCAATTCCAGTCTACCTCCTGAAATCGGTTTCCTGCAATTCTGCCCCGCTTTCAAGTCCTCTTGGCAGCCTTACTTCAGTATGTTTTTGGACGATAGCTGTCATTTATAACTCTGCATGTTTGTGAATTACAGTGCCCCTGAGCTCCTTTCTTCAACTCTCTTTCTTGTGAGCTGGCCGCAACACCGCAGGATTGCTTCAGGCCCTAATCTGGTTCCGGCACGGCATGCTGAGCCTTTGGTTAATTCCTCTTCCTGGTGGGAAATGAGAGTTAAATTTGCCCGTCCAGACACCTCCAGCTAGTCTCTCATTGGTTCTCCCTATTCCTGTTCATCTTCCGCAGAAATTGCAAACTGGGCCAAACAGGAGGTTAAAGGCACTGACTCTCCAAGTCGGGAGAGTGTTAGTAAAGCGTCTGGAATGTTGCACCCGAGTACCAGGGGATGAGAACTGAGACATATTTGAACACGTCTCCCAATCACACGGTTGATCAAACTCTGGGTTCCACATGCATGTTTTAGCTGAAGGAAGAATCCCTTAAACCTGGAGAGTTGAGACCCGTGGAATGGATACCATGCAATATGACTTCAAAGGGTCTTCATTTGCTCACCGAAGGTCTCCAATCCTATCACTGCTGTGTTTATGGCCCTGCACACACGCTTGATTCTCTTTTGGAGACAGAGCAATCCATAGGTTTTAAGATACTTACTAGTCAGGTACATTCTTAGGCGTTTAATATGGGGTGTTGAGTCCATTTCGTTGAGCAAGGAGTAGCTCTTGTCTATTACATATTTGGCTTAAGGAACTTTATCTGTGCTCATTTCAGTCTCTGGTTTTATGCAGCACCCCAACTCACCTTTCCCCTTAAGCAAGCATAAGTTGGTTTTCTTAATTTGAGACCCTGTTTTGTTTTGTAATCCAGTTCCTGTGTAGCCAAGTTTACATTCCGTGTATTACTGATATCTTATGATGTTTCTTTTCTGTGTGACTTATTTCAGTTAGAATCATCATACCTGAATCCACTCATTATGCTGCTATGGGCCTGATGACGTAGATTTCATTGCTGAGTGATATTGCATTGTACGTAAGTACCACAACTTCTTTATCCATTTTTCACTTTCTGCGATATTGAACTAGTACCGTAAACGAGGTTCTTGTAAACAGAGCCATCCCAAACTTTGGGTTGGCTGTGTCTATTTGATTTTAATTTCTCTAAGCTATAGGACCATAAGTGGAAGTGCGCTAGACTCTGTTGCTTTGTTTTTTAGATGTTTCAGGAAACACCATACACTTCTCCCGAGTGCCTGTTGGCAATTTACATCCTGCCCATCAGCATAACAAGGCTCCCAGTTCTCCATGGCCTGTCCTGCCTTTCTGGATTTTACACTTTTTTCAGATGGCCCTTTTGAACGGGGTGAAGTGAGACTTCATTTTACTGCAGACTTCCTTTGCAAGCTTGCTTGGTTGGCCAAAAAGTGCGTATGCGTTTTTTCCTGAATATATTCAGGAAAAAACGCATACGCGCTTTTTGGCGAAGGGCATCATTGTCCACGTTCTGCCTCTTTTCTTATGCTATAAATGTAATTCCAGTCTACCTCCTGAAATCGGTTGCCTGCAATTCTGCCCCGCTTTCAAGTCCTCTTGGCAGCATTACTTCAGTATATTTTTGGACGATAGCTGTCATTTATAACTCTGCAGGTTTGTGAATTACAGTGCCCCTGAGCTCCTTTCTTCAACTGGCTTTCTTGTGAGCTGGCCGCAACACCGCAGGATTGCTTCACTACCTAATCTGGTTCTGGCACGGCACGCTAAGCCTTTGGTTAATTCCTCTTCCTGGTGGGAAATGAGAGTTAAGTTTGCCCGTCCAGACACCTCCAGCTAGTCTCTCATTGGTTCTCCCTATTCCTGTTCTTCTTCCGCAGAAATTGCAAACTGGGCCAAACAGAAGGTTAAAGGCACTGACTCTCCAAGTCGGGAGAGTGTTAGTAAAGCATCTGGAATGTTGCACCCGAGTACCAGGGGACAAAAACTGAGACATATTTGAACACGTCTCCCGATCACACGGTTGATCATACTCTGGGTTCCACATGCATGTTTTATCTGAAGGAAGAATCCCTTAAACCTGGAGAGTTGAGACCCGTGGAATGGGTACCATGCAATATGAGTTCAAAGGGTCTTCATTTGCTCACCGAACATCTCCAATCCTATCACTGCTGCGTTTATGCCACTGTACACACGCTTGATTCTCTTTCGGAGACATAGCAATCCACAGGTTTTAAGATACTTACTAGTCAGGTACATTCTTAGGCGTTTAATATGGGGTGTTGAGTCCATTTCGTTGAGCAAGGAGTAGCACTTGTCTATTCCATATTTAGCCTAAGGAACTTTATCTGTGCTCATTTCAATCTCTGGTTTTATGCAGCACCCCAACTCACCTTTCCCCTTAAGCCAGCATGTTGGTTTTCTACATTTGAGACCCTCTTCTGTTTTGTAATCCAGTTCCTGTGTAGCCAAGTTTACATTCCGTGTATTAGTGATATCTTATGATGTTTCTTTTTCTGTGTGACTTATTTCAGTTAGAATCATCATACCTGAATCCACTCATTATGCTGCTACGGGCCTGATGACATAGATTTCATTGCTGAGTGATATTGCATTGTACGTAAGTACCACAAATTCTTTATCCATTTTTCACTTTCTGCGATATTGAACTTGTACCGTAAATGAGATTCTTGTAAACAGAGCCATCCCAAACTTTGGGGTGGCTGTGTCTTTTTGATTTTAATTTCCCTAAGCTATAGGACCATAAGTGGAAGTGTCCTAGGCTCTGTTTCTCTGTTTTTTAGATGTTTCAGGAAACACCATACACTTCTCCTTAGTGGCTGTTGGCAATTTATATCCCACCCATCAGCATAACAAGGATCCCAGTTCACCATGGACTGTCCTGCCTTTCTGGATTTTACACTTTTTTCAGATGGCCCTTTTGACCGGGGGGAA
>NW_026044086.1:0-56000 GCF_937001465.1 Orcinus orca | reverse complement strand
TTTCCCCTTAAGCAAGCATAAGTTGATTTTCTAAATTTGAGACCCTGTTCTGTTTTGTAATCCAGTTCCTGTGTAGCCAAGTTTACATTCCGTGTATTAGTGATATCTTATGACGTTTCTTTTTCTTGTGACTTATTTCAGTTAGAATCATAATACCTGAATCCACTCATTATGCTGCTACGGGCCTAATGACATACATTTCATTGCTGAGTGATATTGCATTGTACGTAAGTAGCACAACTTCTTTATCCATTTTTCACTTTCTGCGATATCGAACTTGTCCCGTAAAAGAGTTTCTTGTAAACAGAGCCGTCCCAAACTTTGGGGTGGCTGTGTCTTTTTGATTTTAATTTCCCTAAGCTATAGGACCATAAGTTGAAGTGCCCTAGGCTCTGTTGCTTTGTTTTTTAGATGTTTCAGGAAACACCATACACTTCTCCCCAGTGGCTGTTGGCAATTTACATCCCGCCCATCAGCATAACAGGGCTCCCAGTTCTCCATGGCCTGTCCTGCCTTTCTGGATTTTACACTTTTTTCAGATGGCCCTTTTGACCGGGGGGAAGTGAGACTTCATTGTAGTGCAGATTTCCTTTGCAAGCTTGCTTGGTTGGCCAAAAAGTGCGTATGCATTTTTTCCTGAATATATTCAGGAAAAAACGCATACGCCCTTTTTGGCCAAGTGCATCATTGTCGACGTTCTGCCTCTTTTCCTATGCTTTAAATGCAGTTCCTGTCTACCTCCTGAAATCGGTTTCCTGCAATTCTGCCCGGCTTTCAAGTCCTCTTGGCAGCCTTACTTCAGTATATTTTTGGACGATAGCTGTCATTTATAACTCTGCAGGTTTGTGAATTACAGTGCCCCTGAGCTCGTTTCTTCAGCTCGCTTTCTTGTGAGCTGGCCGCAACACCGCAGGATTGCTTCAGGCCCTAATCTTGTTCTAGCACGGCATGCTGAGCCTTTGGTTAATTCCTCTTCCTGGTGGGAAATGAGAGTTAAATTTGCCCGTCCAGACACCTCCAGCTAGTCTCTCATTGGTTCTCCCTATTCCTGTTCATCTTCCGCAGAAATTGCAAACTGAGCCAAACTGGAGGTTTAAGGCACTGACTCTCCAAGTCGGGAGAGTGTTAGTAAAGTGTCTGGAATGTTGCACCCGAGTACCAGGGGACGAGAACTGAGACATATTGGAACACGTCTCCGGATCACACGGTTGACCATACTCTGGGTTCCACATGCATGCTTTAGCTGAAGGAAGAATCCCTTAAACCTGGAGAGTTGAGACCCGTGGAATGGGTACCATGCAATATGACTTCAAAGGGTCTTCATTTGCACACCGAACCTCTGCAATCCTATCACTGCTGCGTTTATGCCCCTGTACACACGCTTGATTCTCATTCAGAGACCTAGCAATCCATAGGTTTTAAGATACTTACTAGTCAGGTACAGCCTTACGCGTTTAATATGGGGTGTTGAGTCCATCTCGTTGAGCAAGGAGTAGCTCTTGTCTATTACATATTTGGCTTAAGGAACTTTATCTGTGCTCATTTCAATCTCTGGTTTTATGCAGCACCCCAACTCACCTTTCCCCTTAAGCAAGCATAAGTTGGTTTTCTAAATTTGAGACCCTGTTCTGTTTTGTAATCCAGTTCCTGTGTAGCCAAGTTTACATTCCATGTATTAGTGATATCTTATGATGTTTCTTTTTCTGTGTGACTTATATCAGTTAGAATCATCATACCTGAATCCACTCATTATGCTGCTACGTGCCTGATGACATAGATTTCATTGCTGAGTGATATTGCATTGTACGTAAGTACCACAACTTCTTTATCCATTTTTCACTTTCTGCAATATTGAACTTGTACTGTAAACGAGGTTGTTGTAAACAGAGCCGTCCCAAACTTTGGGGTGGCTGTGTCTTTTTGATTTTAATTTCCCTAAGCTATTGGACCATAAGTGGAAGTGCCCTAGGCTCTGTTGCTTTGTTTATTAGATGTTTCAGGAAACACCATACACTTCTCGCAAGTGGCTGTTGGCAATTTACATCCCGCCCATCAGCATAACAAGGCTCCCAGTTCTCCATGGCCTGTCCTGCCTTTCTGGATTTTACACATTTTTCAGATGGCCCTTTTGACCTTGGGGAAGTGAGACTTCATTGTAGTGCAGATTTCCTTTGCAAGCTTGCTTGGTTAGCCAAAAAGTACATATGCCTTTTTTCCTGAATATATTCAGCAAAAAACGCATACGCCCTTTTTGGCCAAGTGCATCATTGTCGACGTTCTGCCTCTTTTCCTATGCTTTAAATGCAATTCCAGTCTACCTCCTGAAATCGGTTTCCTGCAATTCTGCCCCGATTTCAAGTCCTCTTGGCAGCCTTACTTCAGTATATTTTTGGACGATAGCTGTCATTTATAACTCTGCAGGTTTGTGAATTACAGTGCCCCTGAGCTCCTTTCTTCAACACGCTTTCTTGTGAGCTGGCCACAACACTGCTGCATTGCTTCAGGCCATAATCTGGTTCCGGGACGGCACGCTGAGCCTTTGGTTAATTCCTCTTCCTGGTGGGAAATGAGAGTTAAATTTGCCCGTCCAGACACCTCCAGCTAGTCTCTCATTGGTTCTCCCTATTCCTGTTCATCTTCCGCAGAAATTGCAAACTGGGCCAAACAGGAGGTTTAAGGCACTGACTCTCCAAGTCGGGAGAGTGTTAGTGAAGCATCTGGAATGTTGCACCCAAGTACCAGGGGACGAGAACTGAGATATATTGGAACACGTCTCCGGATCACACGGTTGATCATACTCTGGGTTCCACATGCATGCTTTAGCTGAAGGAAGAATCCCTTAAACCTGGAGAGTTGAGACCCGTGGAATGGGTACCATGCAATATGACTTCAAAGGGTCTTCATTTGCTCACCAAACCTCTCCAATCCTATCACTGCTGCGTTTATGCCCCTGTACACACGCTTGATTCTCTTTCAGAGACATAGCAATCCATAGGTTTTAAGATACTTACTAGTCAGGTACATTCTTAGGCGTTTAATATGGGGTGTTGAGTCCATCTCGTTGAGCAAGGAGTAGCTCTTGTCTATTACATATTTGGCTTAAGGAACTTTATCTGTGCTCATTTCAATCTCTGGTTTTATGCAGCACCCCAACTCACCTTTCCCCTTAAGCAAGCATAAGTTGGTTTTCTAAATTTGAGACCCTGTTCTGTTTTGTAATCCAGTTCCTGTGTAGCCAAGTTTACATTCCATGTATTAGTGATATCTTATGATGTTTCTTTTTCTGTGTGACTTATTTCAGTTAGAATCGTCATACCTGAATCCACTCATTATGCTGCTACGGGCCTGATGACATAGATTTCATTGCTGAGTGATATTGCATTGTACGTAAGTACCACAACTTCTTTATCCATTTTTCACTCTTTGCGATATTGAACTTGTACCGTAAATGAGGTTCTTGTAAACAGAGCCGTCCCAAACTTTGGGGTGGCTGTGTCTTTTTGATTTTAATTTCCCTAAGCTATAGGACCATAAGTGGAAGTGCCCTAGGCTCTGTTGCTTTGTTTTTTAGATGTTTCAGGAAACACCATACACTTCTCGCAAGTGGCTGTTGGCAATTTACATCCCGCCCATCAGCATAACAAGGCTCCCAGTTCTCCATGGCCTGTCCTGCCTTTCTGGATTTTACACATTTTTCAGATGGCCCTTTTGACCGGGGGGAAGTGAGACTTCATTGTAGTGCAGATTTCCTTTGCAAGCGTGCTTGGATGGCCAAAAAGGGCATATGCGTTTTTTCCTCAATATATTCAGGAAAAAACGCATACACCCTTTTTGTCCAAGTGCATCATTGTGGACGTTCTGCCTCTTTTCCTATGCTTTAAATGCAATTCCAGTCTACCTCCTGAAATTGGTTTCCTGCAATTTTGCCCCGCATTCAAGTCTTCTTGTCAGGCTTACTTCAGTATATTTTTGGACGATAGCTGTCATTTATAACTCTGCATGTTTGTGAATTACAGTGCCCCTGAGCTCCCTTCTTCAACTCGTTTTCTTGTGAGCTGGCCGCAACACCGCAGGATTGCTTCAGGCCCTAATCTGGTTCCGGCACGGCAGGCTAAGCCTTTGGTTAATTCCTCTTCCTGGTGGGAAATGAGAGTTAAATTTGCCCGTCCAGACACCTCCAGCTAGTCTCTCATTGGTTCTCCCTATTCCTGTTTATCTTCCGCAGATATTGCAAACTGGGCCAAACAGGAGGTTAAAGGCACTCACTCTCCAAGTCGGGGGAGTGTTAGTAAAGTGTCTGGAATGTTGCACCCGAGTACCAGGGGAAGAGAACTGAGACATATTGGAACACGTCTCCAGATCACACGGTTGATCATACTCTGGGTTCCACATGCATGTTTTAGCTGAAGGAAGAATCCCTTAAACATGGAGAGTTGAGACCCGTGGAATGGATACCATGCAATATAACTTCAAAGGGTCTTCATTTGCTCACCGAACCTCTCCAATCCTATCACTGCTGCGTGTATGCCCCTGTACTCATGCTTGATTCTCTTTCGGAGACATAGCAATCCATAGGTTTTAAGATACTTACTAGTCAGGTACATTCTTAGGCGTTTAATATGGTGTGTTGAGTCCATTTCGTTGAGCAAGGAGTAGCTGTTGTCTATTACATATTTGACTTAAGGAACTTTATCTGTGTTCATTTCAATCTCTGGTTTTATGCAGCACCCCAACTCACCTTTCCCTTTAAGCAAGCATAGTTGGTTTTCTAAATTTGAGACTCTGTTCTGTTTTGTAATCCAGTTCCTGTGTAGCCAAGTTTACATTCCGTGTATTAGTGATATCTTATGATGTTTCTTTTTCTGTGTGACTTATATCAGTTAGAATCATCATACCTGAATCCACTCATTATGCTGCTACGGGCCTGATGACATAGATTTCATTGCTGAGTGATATTGCATTGTACGTAAGTACCACAACTTCTTTATCCATTTTTCACTTTCTGCAATATTGAACTTGTACTGTAAACGAGGTTGTTGTAAACACAGCCGTCCCAAACTTTGGGGTGGCTGTGTCTTTTTGATTTTAATTTCCCTAAGCTATTGGACCATAAGTGGAAGTGCCCTTGGCTCTGTTGCTTTGTTTATTAGATGTTTCAGGAAACACCATACACTTCTCGCAAGTGGCTGTTGGCAATTTACATCCCGCCCATCAGCATAACAAGGCTCCCAGTTCTCCATGGCCTGTCCTGCCTTTCTGGATTTTACACATTTTTCAGATGGCCCTTTTGACCTTGGGGAAGTGAGACTTCATTGTAGTGCAGATTTCCTTTGCAAGCTTGCTTGGTTGGCCAAAAAGTACATATGCCTTTTTTCCTGAATATATTCAGCAAAAAACGCATACGCCCTTTTTGGCCAAGTGCATCATTGTCGACGTTCTGCCTCTTTTCCTATGCTTTAAATGCAATTCCAGTCTACCTCCTGAAATCGGTTTCCTGCAATTCTGCCCCGATTTCAAGTCCTCTTGGCAGCCTTACTTCAGTATATTTTTGGACGATAGCTGTCATTTATAACTCTGCAGGTTTGTGAATTACAGTGCCCCTGAGCTCCTTTCTTCAACACGCTTTCTTGTGAGCTGGCCGCAACACTGCTGCATTGCTTCAGGCCCTAATCTGGTTCCGGCACGGCACGCTGAGCCTTTGGTTAATTCCTCTTCCTGGTGGGAAATGAGAGTTAAATTTGCCCGTCCAGACACCTCCAGCTAGTCTCTCATTGGTTCTCCCTATTCCTGTTCATCTTCCGCAGAAATTGCAAACTGGGCCAAACAGGAGGTTTAAGGCACTGACTCTCCAAGTCGGGAGAGTGTTAGTAAAGCATCTGGAATGTTGCACCCAAGTACCAGGGGACGAGAACTGAGATATATTGGAACACGTCTCCGGATCACACGGTTGATCATACTCTGGGTTCCACATGCATGCTTTAGCTGAAGGAAGAATCCCTTAAACCTGGAGAGTTGAGACCCGTGGAATGGGTACCATGCAATATGACTTCAAAGGGTCTTCATTTGCTCACCGAACCTCTCCAATCCTATCACTGCTGCGTTTATGCCCCTGTACACACGCTTGATTCTCTTTCAGAGACATAGCAATCCATAGGTTTTAAGATACTTACTAGTCAGGTACATTCTTAGGCGTTTAATATGGGGTGTTGAGTCCATCTCGTTGAGCAAGGAGTAGCTCTTGTCTATTACATATTTGGCTTAAGGAACTTTATCTGTGCTCATTTCAATCTCTGGTTTTATGCAGCACCCCAACTCACCTTTCCCCTTAAGCAAGCATAAGTTGGTTTTCTAAATTTGAGACCCTGTTCTGTTTTGTAATCCAGTTCCTGTGTAGCCAATTCTACATTCCGTGTATTAGTGATATCTTATGATGTTTCTTTTTCTGTGTGACTTATTTCAGTTAGAATCATCATACCTGAATCCACTCATTATGCTGCTATGGGCCTGATGACATAGATTTCATTGCTGAGTGATATTGCATTGTACGTAAGTACCACAACTTCTTTATACATTTTTCACTCTTTGCGATATTGAACTTTTCCCCTAAACGAGGTTCTTGTAAACAGAGCCGTCCCAAACTTTTGGGTGGCTGTGTCTTTTTGATTTTAATTTCCCTAAGCTATAGGACCATAAGTGGAAGTGCCCTAGGCTCTGTTGCTTTGTTTTTTCAATGTTTCAAGAAATACAATACACTTCTCCCGAGTGGCTCTTGGCAATTTATATCCCGCCCATCAGCATAACAAGGCTCCCAGTTCTCCATGGCCTGTCCTGCCTTTCTGGATTTTACACTTTTTTCAGATGGCCCTTTTGACCGGGGGGAAGTGAGATTTCATTGTAGTGCAGATTTCCTTTGCAAGCTTGCTTGGTTGGCCAAAAAGGGCGTATGCGTTTTTTCATGAATATATTCAGGAAAAAACGCATACGCCCTTTTTGGCCAAGTGCATCATTGTGGACGTTCTGCCTCTTTTCCTATGCTTTAAATGCAATTCCAGTCTACCTCCCGATATCGGTTTCCTGCAATTCTGCCCCGCTTTCAAGTCCTCTTGGCAGCCTTACTTCAGTATATTTTTGGACGATAGCTGTCATTTATAACTCTGCAGGTTTGTGAATTACAGTGCCCCTGAGCTCCTTTCTTCAACTCGCTTTCTTCTGAGCTGGCCGCAACACCACAAGATTGCTTCAGGCCCTAATCTGGTTCCGGCACGGCACGCTGAGCCTTTGGTTAATTCCTCTTCCTGGTGGGAAATGAGAGTTAAATTTGCCCGTCCAGACAACTCCAGCTAGTCTCTCATTGGTCCTCCCTATTCCTGTTCATCTTTCGCAGAAATTGCAAACTGGGCCAAACAGGAGGTTAAAGGCACTGACTCTCCAAGTCGGGAGAGTGTTAGTAAAGGGTCTGGAATGTTGCACCCGAGTACCAGGGGACGAGAAATGAGATATAATGGCACACGTCTCCCGATCACACGGTTGATCATACTCTGGGTTCCACATGCATGTTTTAGCTGAAGGAAGAATCCCTTAAACCTGGAGAGTTGAGACCCGTGGAATGGATACCATGCAATATGACTTCAAAGGGTCTTCATTTGCTCACCGAACCTCTCCAATCCTATCACTGCTGCGTTTATGCCCCTGTACACACGCTTGATTCTCTTTCCGAGACATAGTGATCCATTGGTTTAAGATACTTACTAGTCAGGTACATTCTTAGGCGTTTAATATGGGGTGTTGAATCCATTTCGTTGAGCAACGAGTAGCTCTTGTCTGTTACATATTTGGCTTAAGGAACTTTATCTGTGCTCATTTCTATCTCTGGTTTTATGCAGCACCCCAACTCTCCTTTCCCCTTAAGCAAGCATAAGTTGGTTTTCTAAATTTGAGACCCTCTTCTGTTTTGTAATCCAGTTCCTGTGTAGCCAAGTTTACATTCCGTGTATTAGTGATATCTTATGATGTTTCTTTTTCTGTGTGACTTATTTCAGTTAGAATCATCATACCTGAATCCACTCATTATGCTGCTATGGGCCTGATGACATAGATTTCATTGCTGAGTGATATTGCATTGTACGTAAGTACCACAACTTCTTTATCCATTTTTCACTTTCTGCGAAATTGAACTTGTGCCGTAAAGGAGTTCTTGTAAACAGAGCCGTCCCAAACTTTGGGGTGGCTGTGTCTTTTTTATTTTAATTTCCCTAAGCTATAGGACCATAAGTGGAAGTGCCCTAGGCTCTGTTGCTTTGTTTTTTAGATGTTTCAGGAAACACCATACACTTCTCCCCCGTGACTGTTGGCGATTTACATGCCGCCCATCAGCATAACAAGGCTCCCAGTTCTCCATGACCTGTCCTGTCTTTCTGGATTTTACACTTTTTGCAGATGGTCCTTTTGACCGGGGGGGAAGTGAGACTTCAATGTAGTGCAGATTTCCTTTGCAAGCTTGCTTGGTTGGCCAAAAAGTGCGTATGCGTTTCCTCCTGAATATATTCAGGAGAAAACGCATACACACTTTTTAGCCAAGTGCATCATTGTGGACGTTCTGCCTCTTTTCCTATGCTTTAAATGCAATTCCAGTCTACCTCCTGAAATCGGATTCCTGCAATTCTGCCCCGCTTTCAAGTCCTCTTGGCAGCCTTACTTCAGTATATTTTTGGATGATAGCTGTCATTCATAACTCTGCAGGTTGGTGATAACAGTGCCCCTGAGCTCCTTTCTTCAACTCGCTTTCTTGTGAGCTGGCCGCAACACCGCAGGATTGCTTCAGGCCCTAATCTGGTTCCGGCACGGCACACTGAGCCTTTGCTTAATTGCTCTTCCTGGTGCGAAATGAGAGTTAAATTTGCCCGTCCAGACACCTCCAGCTTGTCTCTCATTGGTCCTCCTTATCCCTGTTCATCTTCCGCAGAAATTGCAAAATGGGCCAAGCAGGAGGTTAAAGGCACTGACTCTCCAAGTCGGGAGAGTGTTAGTAAAGCGTCTGGAATGTTCCACCTGAGTACCAGCGGACAAAAACTGAGACATATTTGAACACGTCTCCCAATCACACGGTTGAGCATACTCTGGGTTCCACATGCATGTTTCAGCTGAAGGAAGAATCCCTTAAAGCTGGAGAGTTGAGACCCGTGGAATGGGTACCATGCAATATGACTTCAAAGGGTCTTCATTTGCTCACCGAACCTCTCCAATCCTATCACTGCTGCGTTTATGCCCCTGTACACAAGCTTGATTCTCTTTCAGAGACATAGCAATCCATAGGTTTTAAGATACTTACTAGTCAGGTACATTCTTAGGCGTTTAATATGGGGTGTTGAGTCCATTTCGTTGAGCAAGGAGTAGCTCTTGTCTATTCCATATTTGGCTTAAGGAACTTTATCTGTGCTCATTTCAATCTCTGGTTTTATGCAGCACCCCAACTCACCTTTCCCCTTAAAAAAGCATAAGTTGCTTTTCTACATTTGAGACCCTGTTTTGTTTTGTAATCCAGTTCCTGTGTAGCCAAGTTTACATTCCGTGTATTAGTGATATCTTATAATGTTTCTTTTTCTGTGTGACTTATATCAGTTAGAATCATCATACCTGAATCCACTCTATGCTGCTACGGGCCTGATGACATAGATTTCATTGCTGAGTGATATTGCATTGTACGTAAGTACCACAACTTCTTTATCAATTTTTCACTTTCTGCGATATTGAACTTGTACCGTAAATGAGGTTCTTGTAAACAGAGCCGTCCCAAACTTTGGGGTGGTTGTGTCTTTTTGATTTTAATTTCCCTAAGCTATAGGACCATAAGTGGAAGTGCCCTAGGCTCTGTTGCTTTATTTTTTAGATGTTTCCGGAAACACCATACACTTCTCCCAAGTGGCTGTTGGCAATTTACATCCCGCCCATCAGCATAACAAGGCTCTCAGTTCTCCATGGCCTGTCCTGCCTTTCTGGATTTTACACTTTTTACAGATGGCCCTTTTGACCCGGGGGAAGTGAGACTTCATTGTAGTGCAGATTTCCTTTGCAAGCTTGCTTGGTTGGCCAAAAAGTGCGTATGCTTTTTTTCCTGAATATATTCAGGAAAAAACGCATATGCCCTTTTTGGCCTAGTGCATCATTGTCGACGTTCTGCCTCTTTTCCTATGCTTTAAATGCAATTCCAGTCTAACTCCTGAAATCGGATTCCTGCAATTCTGCCCCGCTTTCAAGTCCTCTTGGCAGCCTTACTTCAGTAAATTTTTGGACGATAGCTGTCATTCATAACTCTGCAGGTTTGTGATAACAGTGCCCCTGAGCTCCTTTCTTCAACTCGCTTTCTTGTGAGCTGGCCGCAACACCGCAGGATTGCTTCAGGCCCTAATCTGGTTCCGTCACGGCACGCTGAGCCTTTGCTTAATTGCTCTTCCTGGTGGGAAATGAGAGTTAAATTTGCCCGTCCAGACACCTCCAGCTAGTCTCTCATTGGTCCTCCTTATCCCTGTTCATCTTCCGCAGAAATTGCAAAATGGGCCAAGCAGGAGGTTAAAGGCACTGACTCTCCAAGTCGGGAGAGTGTTAGTAAAGCGTCTGGAATGTTCCACCTGAGTACCAGCGGACAAAAACTGAGACATATTTGAACACGTCTCCCAATCACACGGTTGATCATACTCTGGGTTCCACATGCATGTTTCAGCTGAAGGAAGAATCCCTTAAAGCTGGAGAGTTGAGACCCGTGGAATGGGTACCATGCAATATGACTTCAAAGGGTCTTCATTTGCTCACCGAACCTCTCCAATCCTATCACTGCTGCGTTTATGCCCCTGTACACACGCTTGATTCTCTTTCAGAGACATAGCAATCCATAGGTTTTAAGATACTTACTAGTCAGGTACATTCTTAGGCGTTTAATATGGGGTGTTGAGTCCATTTCGTTGAGCAAGGAGTAGCTCTTGTCTATTCCATATTTGGCTTAAGGAACTTTATCTGTGCTCATTTCAATCTCTGGTTTTATGCAGCACCCCAACTCACCTTTCCCCTTAAGCAAGCATAAGTTGCTTTTCTACATTTTAGACCCTGTTCTGTTTTGTAATCCAGTTCCTGTGTAGCCAAGTTTACATTCTGTGTATTAGTGATATCTTATAATGTTTCTTTTTCTGTGTGACTTATATCAGTTAGAATCATCATACCTGAATCCACTCTATGCTGCTACGGGCCTGATGACATGGATTTCATTGCTGAGTGATATTGCATTGTACGTAAGTAGCACAACTTCTTTATCCATTTTTCACTTTCTGCGATATTGAACTTGTACCGTAAATGAGGTTCTTGTAAACAGAGCCATCCCATTCTTTGGGGTGGCTGTGTCTTTTTGATTTTAATTTCCCTAAGCTATAGGACTATAAGTGGAAGTGTCCTAGGCTCTGTTGCTTTGTTTTTTACATGTTTCAGGAAACACCATACACTTCTCCTGAGTGGCTGTTGGCAATTTACATCCCGCCCATCAGCATAACAAGGCTCCCAGTTCTCCATGGCCTGTCCTGCCTTTCTGGATTTTACACTTTTTTCAGATGGCCCTTTTGACCGGGGGGAAGTGAGACTTCATTGTAGTGCAGATTTCCTTTGCAAGCTTGCTTGGTTGGCCAAAAAGGGCGTATGCGTTTTTTCCTGAATATATTCAGGGAAAAACGCATACGCCCTTTTTGGCCAAGTGCATCATTGTCGACGTTCTGCCTCTTTTCCTATACTTTGAATGCAATTCCTGTCTACCTCCTGAAATCGGTTTCCTGCAATTCTGCCCCGATTTCAAGTCCTCTTGGCAGCCTTACTTCAGTATATTTTTGGACGATAGCTGTCATTTATAACTCTGCAGGTTTGTGAATTACAGTGCCCCTGAGCTCCTTTCTTCAACTCGCTTTCTTGTGAGCTGGCCGCAACACCGCAGGATTGCTTCAGGCCCTAATCTGGTTCCGGCACGGCACGCTGAGCCTTTGGTTAATTCCTCTTCCTGGTGGGAAATGAGAGTTAAACTTGCCCATCCAGACACCTCCAGCTAGTCTCTCATTGGTCCTCCCTATTCCTGTTCATCTTCCGCAGAAATTGCAAACTGGGCCAAACAGGAGGTTAAAGGCACTGACTCTCCAAGTCGGGAGAGTGTTAGTAAAGCGTCTGGAATATTGCACCCGATTACCAGGGGACGAGAACTGAGATATATTGGACCACGTCTCACGATCACACGGTTGATCATACTCTGGGTTCCACATGCATGTTTTAGCTGAAGGAAGAATCCCTTAAACTTGGAGACTTGAGAACCGTGGAATGGGTACCATGAAATATGACTTCAAAGGGTCTTCGTTTGCTCACCGAACCTCTCCAATCCTATCACTGCTGCGTTTATGCCCCTGTACACATGCTTGATTCTCTTTCGGAGGCATAGCAATCCATAGGTTTTAAGATACTTACTAGTCAGGTACATTCTTAGGCGTTTAATATGGGGTGTTGAGTCCATTTCGTTGAGCAAGGAGTAGCTCTTGTCTATTATATATTTGGCTTAAGGAACTTTATCTGTGCTCATTTCAATCTCTGGTTTATGCAGCACCCCAACTCACCTTTCCCCTTAAGCAAGCATAAGTGGGTTTTCTAAATTTGACACCCTGTTCTGTTTTGTAATTCAGTTCTGTGTAGCCAAGTTTACATTCCGTGTATTAGTGATATCTTATGATGTTTCTTTTTCTGTGTGACTTATTTCAGTTAGAATCATCATACCTGATTCCACTCATTATGCTGCTACGGGCCTGATGACATAGATTTCATTGCTGAGTGATATTGCATTGTACGTCAGTACCACAACTGCTTTATCCATTTTTCGCTCTCTGCGATATTGAACTTGTACCGTAAACGAGGTTCTTGTAAACAGAGCCGTCCCAAGCTTTGGGGTGGCTGTGTGTTTTTGATTTTAATTTCCCTAAGCTATAGGACCATAAGTGGAAGTGCCCTAGGCTCTGTTGCTTTGTTTTTTAGATGTTTCAGGAAACACCATACACTTCTCCCCAGTGGCTGTTGTCAATTTACATCCCGCCCATCAACATAACAAGGCTCCCAGTTCTCCATGGCCTGTCCTGCCTTTCTGGATTTTACACTTTTTTCAGATGGCCCTTTTGACCGGGGGGAAGTGAGACTTCATTGTAGTGCAGATTTCCTTTGCAAGCTTGCTTGGTTGGCCAAAAAGGGCGTATGCGTTTTTTCCTGAATATATTCAGGAAAAAACGCATACGCCCTTTTTGGCCAAGTGCATCATTGTCGACGTTCTGCCTCTTTTCCTATACTTTGAATGCAATTCCTGTCTACCTCCTGAAATCGGTTTCCTGCAATTCTGCCCCGATTTCAAGTCCTCTTGGCAGCCTTACTTCAGTATATTTTTGGACGATAGCTGTCATTTATAACTCTGCAGGTTTGTGAATTACAGTACCCCTGAGCTCCTTTCTTCAACTCGCTTTCTTGTGAGCTGGCCGCAACACCGCAGGATTGCTTCAGGCCCTAATCTGGTTCCGGCACGGCACGCTGAGCCTTTGCTTAATTGCTCTTCCTGGTGGGAAATGAGAGTTAAATTTGCCCGTCCAGACACCTCCAGCTAGTCTCTCATTGGTCCTCCCTATCCCTGTTCATCTTCTGCAGAAATTGCAAACTTGGCCAAGCAGGAGTTTAAAGGCACTGACTCTCCAAGTCGGGAGAGTGTTAGTAAAGCGCCTGAAATGTTGCACCTGAGTACCAGCGGACGAAAACTGAGACATATTTGAACACGTCTCCCAATCACACGGTTGATCATACTCTGGGTTCCACATGCATGTTTCAGCTGAAGGAAGAATCCCTTAAACCTGGAGAGTTGAGACCCGTGGAATGGGTACCATGCAATATGACTTCAAAGGGTCTTCATTTGCTCACCGAACCTCTCCAATCCTATCACTGCTGCTTTTATGTCCCTGTACTCATGCTTGATTCTCTTTCAGAGACATAGCAATCCATAGGTTTTAAGATACTTACTAGTCAGGTACATTATTAGACATTTAATATGGTGTTTTGAGTCCATTTCGTTGAGCAAGGAGTAGCTCTTGTCTATTCCATATTTGGCTTAAGGAAATTTATCTGTGCTCATTTCAATCTCTGGTTTTATGCAGCACCCCAACTCACCTTTCCCCTTATGCAAGCATACGTTGCTTTTCTACATTTGAGACCCTGTTCTGTTTTGTAATCCAGTTCCTGTGTAGCCAAGTTTACATTCCGTGTATTAGTGATATCTTATGATGTTTCTTTTTCTGTGTGACTTATTTCAGTTAGAATCATCATACCTGAATCCACTCATTATGCTGCTACGGGCCTGATGACATAGATTTCATTGCTGAGTGATATTGCATTGTACGTAAGTACCACAACTTCTTTATCCATTTTTCACTTTCTGCGATATTGAAGTTGTACCGTAAACGAGGTTCTTGTAAACAGAGCCATCCCATACTTTGGGGTGGCTGTGTCTTTTTGATTTTAATTTTCCTAAGCTATAGGACTATAAGTGGAAGTGCCCTAGGCTCTGTTGCTTTGTTTTTTAGATGTTTCAGGAAACACCATACACTTCTCCCCAGTCACTGTTGGCAATTTACATCCCGCCCATCAGCATAACAAGGCTCCCAGTTCTCCATGGCCTGTCCTGCCTTTCTGGATTTTACACTTTTTTCAGATGGCCCTTTTGACCGGGGGGAAGTGAGACTTCATTGTAGTGCAGATTTCCTTTGCAAGCTTGCTTGGTTGGCCAAAAAGTGCGTATGCGTTTTTTCCTGAATATATTCATTAAAAAACGCATACGCCCTTTTAGGCCAAGTGCATCATTTTGGACGTTCTGCCTCTTTTCCTATGCTTTAAATGCAATTCCAGTCTACCTCCTGAAATCGGTTTGCTGCATTTCTGGCCCGCTTTCAAGTCCTCTTGGCAGCCTTACTTCAGTATACTTTTGGACGATAGCTGTCATTTATAACTCTGCATGTTTGTGCATTACAGTGCCCCTGAGCTCCTTTCTTCAACTCGCTTTCTTGTGAGCTGGCCACAACACCGCAGGATTGCTTCAGGCCCTAATCTGGTTCCGGCACGGCACGCTGAGCCTTTGCTTAATTGCTATTCCTGGTGGGAAATGAGAGTTAAATTTGCCCGTCCAGACACCTCCAGCTAGTCTCTCATTGGTTCTCCCTATTCCTGTTCATCATCCGTGGAAATTGCAAACTGGGCCAAACAGGAGGTTAAAGGCACTGACTCTCCAAATCGGGAGAGTGTTACTAAAGCGTCTGAAATGTTGCACCTGAGTACCAGCGGTCGAAAACTGAGACATATTTGAACACGTCTCCCAGTCACACGGTTGATCATACTCTGGGATCCACATGCATGTTTCAGCTAAAGGAAGAATACCTTAAAGCTGGAGAGTTGAGACCCGTGGAATGGGTACCATGAAATATGACTTCAAAGGGTATTCATTTGCTCACCGAACCTCTCCAATCCTATCACTGCTGCGTTTATGCCCCTGTACACACGCTTGATTCTCTTTTGGAGACATAGCAATCCATAGGTTTTAAGATACTTACTAGTCAGGTACATTCTTAGGCGTTTAATATGGGGTGTTGAGTCCATTTCGTTGAGCAAGGAGTAGCTCTTGCCTATTCCATATTTGGCTTAAGGAAATTTATCTGTGCTCATTTCAATCTCTGGTTTTATGTAGCACCCCAACTCACCTTTCCCCTTAAGCAAGCATAAGTTGGGTTTCTAAATTTGAGACCCTCTTCTGTTTTGTAATCCAGTTCCTGTGTAGCCAGGTTTGCATTCCGTGTATTAGTGATATCTTATGATGTTTCTTTTTCTGTGTGACTTATTTCAGTGAGAATCATCATACCTGAATCCAGTCTATGCTGCTACGGGCCTGATGACATAGATTTCATTGCTGAGTGATATTGCATTGTACGTAACTACCACATCTTCTTTATCCATTTTTCACTTTCTGCGATATTGAACTTCTACCGTAAATGGGGTTCTTGTAAACAGAGAGGTCCCATACTTTGGGGTGGCTGTGTCTTTTTGATTTTAATTTCCCTAAGCTATAGGACCATAAGTGGAAGTGCCCTAGGCTCTGTTGCTTTGTTTTTTAGATGTTTCAGGAAACACCATACACTTCTCCTGAGTGGCTGTTGGCAATTTTCATCCCGCCCATCAGCATAACAAGGCTCCCAGTTCTCCATGGCCTGTCCTGCCTTTCTGGATTTTACACTTTTTTCACATGGCCCTTTTGACTGGGGGGAAGGGAGACTTCATTGTAGTGCAGATTTCCTTTGCAAGCTTGCTTGGTTGGCCAAAAAGGGCGTATGCATTTTTTCCTGAATATATACAGGAAAAAACGCATACGCCCTTTTTGGCCAAGTGCATCATTGTAGACGTTCTGCCTCTTTTCCTATGCTTAAATGCAATTCAAGTCTACCTCCTGAAATCGGATTCCTGCAATTCTGCCCCACTTTCAAGTCCTCTTCGCAGCCTTACTTCAGTATATTTTTGGATGATAGCTGTCATTCATAACTCTGCAGGTTTGTGAATTACAGTGCCCCTGAGCTCCTTTCTTCAACTCGCTTTCTTGTGAGCTGGCCGCAACACCACAGGATTGCTTCAGGCCCTAATCTGGTTCTGGCACGGCACGCTGAGCCTTTGCTTAATTCCTCTTCCTGGTGGGAAATGAGAGTTAAATTTGCCCGTCCAGACACCTCCAGCTAGTCTCTCATTGGTTCTCCCTATTCCTGTTCATCTTCCGCGGAATTTGCAAACTGGGCCAAACAGGAGGTTAAAGGCACTGACTCTCCAAGTCGGGAGAGTGTTAGTAAAGCATCTGGAATGTTGCACCCGAGTACCAGGGGATGAGAACTGAGACATATTTGAACACGTCTCCCGATCACATGGTTGATCATACTCTGGGTTCCACATGCATGTTTTAGCTGAAGGAAGAATCCCTTAAACCTGGAGAGTTGAGACCCGTGGAATGGGTACCATGCAATATGACTTCAAAGGGTCTTCATTTGCTCACCGAACCTCTCCAATCCTATCACTGCTGCGTTTATGTCCCTGTACTCACGCTTGATTCTCTTTCAGAGACATAGCAAACCATAGGTTTTAAGATACTTACTAGTCAGGTACATTATTAGGCGTTTCATATGGGGTGTTGAGTCCATTTCGTTGAGCAAGGAATAGCTCTTGTCTATTACATGTTTGGCTTAAGGAACTTTATCTGTGCTCATTTCAATCTCTGGTTTTATGCAGCACCCCAACTCACCTTTCCCCTTAAGCAAGCATAAGTTGGTTTTCTAAATTTTAGACCCTGTTCTCTTTTGTAATCCTGTTCCTGTGTAGCCAAGTTTACATTCCGTGTATTAGTGATATCTTATGATGTTTCTTTTTCTGTGTGACTTATTTCAGTTAGAATCATCATACCTGAATCCACTCATTATGCTGCTACGGGCCTGATGACATAGATTTCATTGCTGAGTGATATTGCATTGTACGTAAGTACCACAACTGCTTTATCCATTTTTCACTTTCTGCGATATTGAACTTGTCCAGTAAACGAGATTCTTGTAAACAGAGCCGTTCCAAACTTTGGGGTGGCTGTGTCTTTTTGATTTTAATTTCCCTAAGCTATAGGACCATAAGTGGAACTGCCCTAGGCTCTGTTGCTTTGTTTTTTAGATGTTTCAGGAAACACCATACACTTCTCCCGAGTGGCTGTTGGCAATTTACATCCCGCCCATCAGCATAACAAGGCTCCCAGTTCTCCATGGCCTGTCCTGCCTTTCTGGATTTTACACTTTTTTCAGATGGCCCTTTTGACCAGGGGGAAGTGAGACTTCATTGTAGTGCAGATTTCCTTTGCAAGCTTGCTTGGTTGGCCAAAAAGAGCGTATGCGTTTTTTCCTGAATATATTCAGGAAAAAACGCATACGCCGTTTTTGGCCAAGTGCATCATTGTGGACGTTCTGCCTCTTTTCCTATGCTTTAAATGCAATTCCAGTCTACCTCCTGAAATCGGTTTCCTGCAATTCTGCCCCGCTTTCAAGTCCTCTAGGCAGCCTTACTTCAGTATATTTTTGGACGATAGCTGTCATTTATAACTCTGCAGGTTTGTGAATTACAGTGCCCCTGAGCTCCTTTCTTCAACTCGCTTTCTTCTGAGCTGGCCGCAACACCACAAGATTGCTTCAGGCCCTAATCTGGTTCCGGCACGGCACGCTGAGCCTTTGGTTAATTCCTCTTCCTGGTGGGAAATGAGAGTTAAATTTGCCCGTCCAGACAACTCCAGCTAGTCTCTCATTGGTCCTCCCTATTCCTGTTCATCTTTCGCAGAAATTGCAAACTGGGCCAAACAGGAGGTTAAAGGCACTGACTCTCCAAGTCGGGAGAGTGTTAGTAAAGGGTCTGGAATGTTGCACCCGAGTACCAGGGGACGAGAAATGAGATATAATGGCACACGTCTCCCGATCACACGGTTGATCATACTCTGGGTTCCACATGCATGTTTTAGCTGAAGAAAGAATCCCTTAAAGCTGGAGAGTTGAGACCCGTGGAATGGGTACCATGCAATATGACTTCAAAGGGTCTTCATTTGCTCACCGAACCTCTCCAATCCTATCACTGCTGCGTTTATGCCCCTGTACACACGCTTGATTCTCTTTCGGAGACATAGCAATCTATAGGTTTTAAGATACTTACTAATCAGGTACATTCTTAGGCGTTTAATATGGGGTGTTGAGTCCATTTCGTTGAGCAAGGAGTAGCTCTTGTCTATTCCATATTTGGCTTAAGGAAATTTATCTGTGCTCATTTCAATCTCTGGTTTTATGTAGCACCCCAACTCACCTTTCCCCTTAAGCAAGCATAAGTTAGTTTTCTAAATTTGAGACCCTGTTCTGTTTTGTAATTCAGTGCCTGTGTAGCCAAGTTTACATTCCGTGTATTAGTGATATCTTATGATGTTTCTTTTTCTGTGTGACTTATTTCAGTTAGAATCATCATACCTGAATCCACTCATTATGCTGCTACGGGAATGATGACATAGATTTCATTGCTGAGTGATATTGCATTGTACGTAAGTACCACAACTTCTTTATCCATTTTTCACTTTCTGCGATATTGAAGTTGTACCGTAAACGAGGTTCTTGTAAACAGAGCCATCCCATACTTTGGGGTGGCTGTGTCTTTTTGATTTTAATTTCCCTAAGCTATAGGACTATAAGTGGAAGTGCCCTAGGCTCTGTTGCTTTGTTTTTTAGATGTTTCAGGAAACACCATACACTTCTCCCCAGTCACTGTTGGCAATTTACATCCCGCCCATCAGCATAACAAGGCTCCCAGTTCTCCATGGCCTGTCCTGCCTTTCTGGATTTTACACTTTTTTCAGATGGCCCTTTTGACCGGGGGGAAGTGAGACTTCATTGTAGTGCAGATTTCCTTTGCAAGCTTGCTTGGTTGGCCAAAAAGTGCGTATGCGTTTTTTCCTGAATATATTCATTAAAAAACGCATACGCCCTTTTAGGCCAAGTGCATCATTTTGGACGTTCTGCCTCTTTTCCTATGCTTTAAATGCAATTCCAGTCTACCTCCTGAAATCGGTTTGCTGCATTTCTGGCCCGCTTTCAAGTCCTCTTGGCAGCCTTACTTCAGTATACTTTTGGACGATAGCTGTCATTTATAACTCTGCATGTTTGTGCATTACAGTGCCCCTGAGCTCCTTTCTTCAACTCGCTTTCTTGTGAGCTGGCCACAACACCGCAGGATTGCTTCAGGCCCTAATCTGGTTCCGGCACGGCACGCTGAGCCTTTGCTTAATTGCTATTCCTGGTGGGAAATGAGAGTTAAATTTGCCCGTCCAGACACCTCCAGCTAGTCTCTCATTGGTTCTCCCTATTCCTGTTCATCATCCGTGGAAATTGCAAACTGGGCCAAACAGGAGGTTAAAGGCACTGACTCTCCAAATCGGGAGAGTGTTACTAAAGCGTCTGAAATGTTGCACCTGAGTACCAGCGGTCGAAAACTGAGACATATTTGAACACGTCTCCCAGTCACACGGTTGATCATACTCTGGGATCCACATGCATGTTTCAGCTAAAGGAAGAATACCTTAAAGCTGGAGAGTTGAGACCCGTGGAATGGGTACCATGAAATATGACTTCAAAGGGTATTCATTTGCTCACCGAACCTCTCCAATCCTATCACTGCTGCGTTTATGCCCCTGTACACACGCTTGATTCTCTTTTGGAGACATAGCAATCCATAGGTTTTAAGATACTTACTAGTCAGGTACATTCTTAGGCGTTTAATATGGGGTGTTGAGTCCATTTCGTTGAGCAAGGAGTAGCTTTTGCCTATTCCATATTTGGCTTAAGGAAATTTATCTGTGCTCATTTCAATCTCTGGTTTTATGTAGCACCCCAACTCACCTTTCCCCTTAAGCAAGCATAAGTTGGGTTTCTAAATTTGAGACCCTCTTCTGTTTTGTAATCCAGTTCCTGTGTAGCCAGGTTTGCATTCCGTGTATTAGTGATATCTTATGATGTTTCTTTTTCTGTGTGACTTATTTCAGTGAGAATCATCATACCTGAATCCAGTCTATGCTGCTACGGGCCTGATGACATAGATTTCATTGCTGAGTGATATTGCATTGTACGTAACTACCACATCTTCTTTATCCATTTTTCACTTTCTGCGATATTGAACTTCTACCGTAAATGGGGTTCTTGTAAACAGAGAGGTCCCATACTTTGGGGTGGCTGTGTCTTTTTGATTTTAATTTCCCTAAGCTATAGGACCATAAGTGGAAGTGCCCTAGGCTCTGTTGCTTTGTTTTTTAGATGTTTCAGGAAACACCATACACTTCTCCTGAGTGGCTGTTGGCAATTTTCATCCCGCCCATCAGCATAACAAGGCTCCCAGTTCTCCATGGCCTGTCCTGCCTTTCTGGATTTTACACTTTTTTCACATGGCCCTTTTGACTGGGGGGAAGGGAGACTTCATTGTAGTGCAGATTTCCTTTGCAAGCTTGCTTGGTTGGCCAAAAAGGGCGTATGCATTTTTTCCTGAATATATACAGGAAAAAACGCATACGCCCTTTTTGGCCAAGTGCATCATTGTAGACGTTCTGCCTCTTTTCCTATGCTTAAATGCAATTCAAGTCTACCTCCTGAAATCGGATTCCTGCAATTCTGCCCCACTTTCAAGTCCTCTTCGCAGCCTTACTTCAGTATATTTTTGGATGATAGCTGTCATTCATAACTCTGCAGGTTTGTGAATTACAGTGCCCCTGAGCTCCTTTCTTCAACTCGCTTTCTTGTGAGCTGGCCGCAACACCACAGGATTGCTTCAGGCCCTAATCTGGTTCCGGCACGGCACGCTGAGCCTTTGCTTAATTCCTCTTCCTGGTGGGAAATGAGAGTTAAATTTGCCCGTCCAGACACCTCCAGCTAGTCTCTCATTGGTTCTCCCTATTCCTGTTCATCTTCCGCGGAATTTGCAAACTGGGCCAAACAGGAGGTTAAAGGCACTGACTCTCCAAGTCGGGAGAGTGTTAGTAAAGCATCTGGAATGTTGCACCCGAGTACCAGGGGATGAGAACTGAGACATATTTGAACACGTCTCCCGATCACATGGTTGATCATACTCTGGGTTCCACATGCATGTTTTAGCTGAAGGAAGAATCCCTTAAACCTGGAGAGTTGAGACCCGTGGAATGGGTACCATGCAATATGACTTCAAAGGGTCTTCATTTGCTCACCGAACCTCTCCAATCCTATCACTGCTGCGTTTATGTCCCTGTACTCACGCTTGATTCTCTTTCAGAGACATAGCAAACCATAGGTTTTAAGATACTTACTAGTCAGGTACATTATTAGGCGTTTCATATGGGGTGTTGAGTCCATTTCGTTGAGCAAGGAATAGCTCTTGTCTATTACATGTTTGGCTTAAGGAACTTTATCTGTGCTCATTTCAATCTCTGGTTTTATGCAGCACCCCAACTCACCTTTCCCCTTAAGCAAGCATAAGTTGGTTTTCTAAATTTTAGACCCTGTTCTCTTTTGTAATCCTGTTCCTGTGTAGCCAAGTTTACATTCCGTGTATTAGTGATATCTTATGATGTTTCTTTTTCTGTGTGACTTATTTCAGTTAGAAACATCATACCTGAATCCACTCATTATGCTGCTACGGGCCTGATGACATAGATTTCATTGCTGAGTGATATTGCATTGTACGTAAGTACCACAACTGCTTTATCCATTTTTCACTTTCTGCGATATTGAACTTGTCCAGTAAACGAGATTCTTGTAAACAGAGCCGTTCCAAACTTTGGGGTGGCTGTGTCTTTTTGATTTTAATTTCCCTAAGCTATAGGACCATAAGTGGAAGTGCCCTAGGCTCTGTTGCTTTGTTTTTTAGATGTTTCAGGAAACACCATACATTTCTCCCGAGTGGCTGTTGGCAATTTACATCCCGCCCATCAGCATAACAAGGCTCCCAGTTCTCCATGGCCTGTCCTGCCTTTCTGGATTTTACACTTTTTTCAGATGGCCCTTTTGACCAGGGGGAAGTGAGACTTCATTGTAGTGCAGATTTCCTTTGCAAGCTTGCTTGGTTGGCCAAAAAGAGCGTATGCGTTTTTTCCTGAATATATTCAGGAAAAAACGCATACGCCGTTTTTGGCCAAGTGCATCATTGTGGACGTTCTGCCTCTTTTCCTATGCTTTAAATGCAATTCCAGTCTACCTCCTGAAATCGGTTTCCTGCAATTCTGCCCCGCTTTCAAGTCCTCTTGGCAGCCTTACTTCAGTATATTTTTGGACGATAGCTGTCATTTATAACTCTGCAGGTTTGTGAATTACAGTGCCCCTGAGCTCCTTTCTTCAACTCGCTTTCTTCTGAGCTGGCCGCAACACCACAAGATTGCTTCAGGCCCTAATCTGGTTCCGGCACGGCACGCTGAGCCTTTGGTTAATTCCTCTTCCTGGTGGGAAATGAGAGTTAAATTTGCCCGTCCAGACAACTCCAGCTAGTCTCTCATTGGTCCTCCCTATTCCTGTTCATCTTTCGCAGAAATTGCAAACTGGGCCAAACAGGAGGTTAAAGGCACTGACTCTCCAAGTCGGGAGAGTGTTAGTAAAGGGTCTGGAATGTTGCACCCGAGTACCAGGGGACGAGAAATGAGATATAATGGCACACGTCTCCCGATCACACGGTTGATCATACTCTGGGTTCCACATGCATGTTTTAGCTGAAGAAAGAATCCCTTAAAGCTGGAGAGTTGAGACCCGTGGAATGGGTACCATGCAATATGACTTCAAAGGGTCTTCATTTGCTCACCGAACCTCTCCAATCCTATCACTGCTGCGTTTATGCCCCTGTACACACGCTTGATTCTCTTTCGGAGACATAGCAATCTATAGGTTTTAAGATACTTACTAATCAGGTACATTCTTAGGCATTTAATATGGGGTGTTGAGTCCATTTCGTTGAGCAAGGAGTAGCTCTTGTCTATTCCATATTTGGCTTAAGGAAATTTATCTGTGCTCATTTCAATCTCTGGTTTTATGTAGCACCCCAACTCACCTTTCCCCTTAAGCAAGCATAAGTTAGTTTTCTAAATTTGAGACCCTGTTCTGTTTTGTAATTCAGTGCCTGTGTAGCCAAGTTTACATTCCGTGTATTAGTGATATCTTATGATGTTTCTTTTTCTGTGTGACTTATTTCAGTTAGAATCATCATACCTGAATCCACTCATTATGCTGCTACGGGAATGATGACATAGATTTCATTGCTGAGTGATATTGCATTGTACGTAACTACCACAACTTCTTTATCCATTTTTCACTTTCTGCGATATTGAACTTCTACCGTAAATGGGGTTCTTGTAAACAGAGAGGTCCCAAACTTGGGGTGGCTGTGTCTTTTTGATTTTAATTTCCCTAAGCTATAGGACCATAAGTGGAAGTGCCCTAGGCTCTGTTGCTTTGTTTTTTAGATGTTTCAGGAAACACCATACACTTCTCCCGAGTGGCTGTTGGCAATTTACATCCCGCCCATCAGCATAACAAGGCTCCCAGTTCTCCATGGCCTGTCCTGCCTTTCTGGATTTTACACTTTTTTCAGATGTCCCTTTTGACCAAGGGGAAGTGAGACTTCATTGTAGTGCAGATTTCCTTTGCAAGCTTGCTTGGTTGGCCAAAAAGGGTGTATGCGTTTTTTCCTGAATATATTCAGGAAAAAACGCATACGCCCTTTTTGTCCAAGTGCATCATTGTCGACGTTCTGCCTCTTTTCCTATGATTTAAATGCAATACCAGTCTACCTCCTGAAATCGGTTTCCTGCAATTCTGCCCCACTTTCAAGTCCTTGTGGCAGCCTTACTTCAGTATATTTTTGGACGATAGCTGTCATTTATATCACTGCAGGTTTGTGAATTACAGTGCCCCTGAGCTCCTTTCTTCAACTCGCTTTCTTGTGAGCTGGCCGCAACACCGCAGGATTTTTTCAGGCCCTAATCTGGTTCCGGCACGGCACGCTGAGCCTTTGCTTAATTGCTATTCCTGGTGGGAAATGAGAGTTAAATTTGCCCGTCCAGACACCTCCAGCTAGTCTCTCATTGGTCCTCCCTATCCCTGTTCATCTTCCGCAGAAATTGCAAACTGGGCCAAGCAGGAGGTTAAAGGCACTGACTCTCCAAGTCGGGAGAGTGTTAGTAAAGCATCTGGAATGTTGCACCTGAGTACCAACGGACGAAAACTGAGACATATTTGAACACGTCTCCCAATCACACTGTTGATCATACTCTGGGTTCCACATGCATGTTTCAGCTGAAGGAAGAATCCCTTAAAGCTGGAGAGTTGAGACCCGTGGAATGGGTACCATGCAATATGACTTCAAAGGGTCTTCATTTGCTCACCGAACCTCTCCAATCCTATCACTGCTGCGTTTATGCCCCTGTACACATGCTTGATTCTCTTTCGGAGACATTTCAATCCATAGGTTTTAAGATACTTACTAGTCAGGTACATTCTTAGGCGTTTAATATGGGGTGTTGAGTCCATTTCGTTGAGCAAGGAGTAGCTCTTGTCTATTCCATATTTGGCTTAAGGAAATTTATCTGTGCTCATTTCAATCTCTGGTTTTATGTAGCACACCAACTCACCTTTCCCCTTAAGCAAGCATAAGTTGGTTTTCTAAATTTGAGACCCTGTTCTGTTTTGTAATCCAGTTCCTGTGTAGCCAAGTTTACATTCCGTGTATTAGTGATATCTTATGATGTTTCTTTTTCTGTGTGACTTATTTCAGTGAGAATCATCATACCTGAATCCACTCATTATGCTGCTATGGTCCAGATGACATAGATTTCATTGCTGAGTGATATTGCATTGTACGTGAGTACCACAACTTCTTTATCCATTTTTCACTTTCTGCGATATTGAACATGTACCGTAAACGAGATTCTTGTAAACAGAGCCGTCCCAAACTTTGGGGTGGCTGTGTCTTTTTGATTTTAATTTCCCTAAGCTATAGGACCATAAGTGGAAGTGCCCTAGGCTCTGTTGCTTTGTTTTTTAGATGTTTCAGGAAACACCATACACTTCTCCCCAGTGGCTGTTGGCAATTTACATCCCGCCCATCAGCATAACAAGGCTCCCAGTTCTCCATGGCCGGTCCTGCCTTTCTGGATTTTACACTTTTTTCAGATGGCCCTTTTGACCGGGGGGAAGGGAGACTTCATTGTAGTGCAGATTTCCTTTGCAAGCTTGCTTGGTTGGCCAAAAAGGGCGTATGCGGTTTTTCCTGAATATATTCAGGAAAAAACGCATACGCCCTTTTTGGCCAAGTGCATCATTGTCGACGTTCTGCCTCTTTTCCTATGCTTTAAATGCAATTCCAGTCTACCTCCTGAAATTGGTTTCCTGCAATTCTGCCCCGCTTTCAAGTCCTCTTGGCAGCCTTACTTCAGTATATTTTTGGACGATAGCTGTCATTTATAACTCTGCAGGTTTGTGAATTACAGTGCCCCTGAGCTCCTTTCTTCAACTCGCTTTCTTGTGAGCTGGCCGTAACACCGCACAATTGTTTCAGGCCCTAATCTGGTTCCGGCACGGCACGCTGAGCCTTTGCTTAATTGCTCTTCCTGGTGGGAAATGAGAGTTAAATTTGCCCGTCCAGACACCTCCAGCTTGTCTCTCATTGGTCCTCCCTATCCCTGTTCATCTTCCGCAGAAATTGCAAACTGGGCCAAGCAGGAGGTTTAAGGCACTGACTCTCCAAGTCGGGAGAGTGTTAGTAAAGCATCTGGAATGTTGCACCTGAGTACCAGCGGTCGAAAACTGAGACATATTTGAACACGTCTCCCAATCACATGGTTGATCATACTCTGGGTTCCACATGCATGTTTCAGCTGAAGGAAGAATCCCTTAAAGCTGGAGAGTTGAGACCCGTGGAATGGGTACCATGCAATATGACTTCAAAGGGTCTTCATTTGCTCACCGAACCTCTCCAATCCTATCACTGCTGCGTTTATGCCCCTGTTCACACGCTTGATTCTCTTTCGGAGACATAGCAATCCATAGGTTTTAAGATACTTACTAGTCAGGTACATTCTTAGGCGTTTAATATGGGGTGTTGAGTCCATTTCATTGAGCAAGGAGTAGCTCTTGTCTATTCCATATTTGGCTTAAGGAAATTTATCTGTGCTCATTTCAGTCTCTGGTTTTATGTAGCACCCCAACTCACCTTTCCCCTTAAGCAAGCATAAGTTGGGTTTCTAAATTTGAGACCCTCTTCTGTTTTGTAATCCAGTTCCTGTGTAGCCAAGTTTACATTCCGTGTATTAGTGATATCTTATGATGTTTCTTTTTCTGTGTGACTTATTTCAGTGAGAATCATCATACCTGAATCCAGTCTATGCTGCTACGGGCCTGATGACAAAGATTTCATTGCTGAGTGATATTGCATTGTACGTAACTACCACAACTTCTTTATCCATTTTTCACTTTCTGCGATATTGAACTTCTACCCTAAATGAGGTTCTTGTAAACAGAGAGGTCCCAAACTTTGGGGTGGCTGTGTCTTTTTGATTTTAATTTCCCTAAGCTATAGGACTATAAGTGGAAGTGCCCTAGGCTCTGTTGCTTTGTTTTTTAGATGTTTCATGAAACACCATACACTTCTCCTGAGTGGCTGTTTGCAAATTTCATCCCGCCCATCAGCATAACAAGGCTCCCAGTTCTCCATGGCCTGTCCTGCCTTTCTGGATTTTACACTTTTTTCACATGGCCCTTTTGACTGGGGGGAAGTGAGACTTCATTGTAGTGCAGATTTCCTTTGCAAGCTTGCTTGGTTGGCCAAAAAGGGCGTATGCGTTTTTTCCTGAATATATGCAGGAAAAAACGCATACGCACTTTTCGGCCAAGTGGATCATTGTCGACGTTCTGCCTCTTTTCCTATGCTTAAATGCAATTCCAGTCTACCTCCTGAAATCGGATTCCTGCAATTCTGCCCCGCTTTCAAGTCCTCTTGGCAGCCTTACTTCAGTATATTTTTGGACGATAGCTGTCATTCATAACTCTGCACGTTTGTGATAACAGTGCCCCTGAGCTCCTTTCTTCAACTCGCTTTCTTGTGAGCTGGTCGCAACACCGCAGGATTGCTTCAGGCCCTAATCTGGTTCCAGTAGGGCATGCTGAGCCTTTGCTTAATTCCTCTTCCTGGTGGGTAATGAGAGTTAAATTTGCCCGTCCAGACACCTCCAGCTAGTCTCTCATTGGTTCTCCCTATTCCTGTTCATCTTCCGCAGAATTTGCAAACTGGGCCAAACAAGAGGTTAAAGGCACTGACTCTCAAAGTCGGGAGAGTGTTAGTAAAGCATCTGGAATGTTGCACCCGAGTACCAGGGGATGAGAACTGAGACATATTTGAACACGTCTCCCGATCACATGGTTGATCATACTCTGGGTTTCACATGCATGTTTTAGCTGAAGGAAGAATCCATTAAACCTGGAGAGTTGAGACCCGTGGAATGGGTACCATGCAATATGACTTCAAAGGGTCTTCATTTGCTCACCGAACCTCTCCAATCCTATCACTGCTGCGTTTATGCCCCGGTACTCACGCTTGATTCTCTTTCAGAGACATAGCAATCCATAGGTTTTAAGATACTTACTAGTCAGGTACATTATTAGGCGTTTAATATGGGGTTTTGAGTCCATTTCGTTGAGCAAGGAGTAGCTCTTGTCTATTCCATATTTGGCTTAAGGAACTTTATCTGTGCTCATTTCAATCTCTGGTTTTATGCAGCACCCCAACTCACCTTTCCCCTTAAACAAGCATAAGTTGGTTTTCTAAATTTGAGACCCTCTTCTGTTTTGTAATCCAGTTCCTGTGTAGCCAAGTTTACATTCCGTGTATTAGTGATATATTATGATGTTTCTTTTTCTGTGTGACTTATTTCAGTGAGAATCAACATACCTGAATCCACTCATTATGCTGCTATGGGCCAGATGACATAGATTTCATTGCTGAGTGATATTGCACTGTACGTAAGTACCACAACTGCTTTATCCATTTTTCACTTTCTGCGATATTGAACTTGTACCGTAAACGAGATTCTTGTAAACAGAGCCGTTCCAAACTTAGAGGTGGCTGTGTCTTTTTGATTTTAATTTCCCTAAGCTATAGGACCATATGTGGAAGTGCCCTAGGCTCTGTTGCTTTGTTTTTTAGATGTTTCAGGAAACACCATACACTTCTCCCCAGTGGCTGTTGGCAATTTACATTCCACCCATCAGCATAACAAGGCTCCCAGTTCTCCATGGCCTGTCCTGCCTTTCTGGATTTTACACTTTTTTCAGATGGCCCTTTTGACAGGGGGAATGTGAGACTTCATTGTAGTGAAGATTTCCTTTGCAAGCTTGCTTGGTTGGCCAAAAAGGGCGTATGCGTTGTTTCCTGAATATATTCAGGAAACAACGCATACGCCCTTTTTGGCCAAGTGCATCATTGTGGACGTTCTGCCTCTTTTCCTATGCTTTAAATGCAATTCCAGTCTACCTCCTGAAATCGGTTTCCTGCAATTCTGCCCCGCATTCAAGTCCTCTTGGCAGCGTTACTTCAGTATATTTTTGGACGATAGCTGTCATTTATAACTCTACAGGTTTGTGAATTACAGTGCCCCTGAGCTGCTTTCTTCAACTCACTTTCTTGTGAGCTGGCCGCAACACCACACGATTGCTTCAGGCCCTAATCTGGTTCCGGCACGGTATGCTGAGCCTTTGGTTAATTCCTCTTCCTGGTGGGAAGTGAGAGTTAAATTTGCCCGTCCAGACACCTCCAGCTAGTCTCTCATTGGTTCTCCCTATTCCTGTTCATCTTCTGCAGAAATTGCAAACTGGGGCAAACAGGACGTTAAAGGCATTGACTCTCCAAGTCGGGAGAGTGTTAGTAAAGCGTCTGGAATGTTGCACCCGAGTACCAGGGGATGAAAACTGAGACATATTTGAACACGTCTCCCGATCACATGGTTTATCATAACCTGGTTTCCACATGTATGTTTTAGCTGAAGGAAGAATCCCTTAAAGCTGGAGAGTTGAGACCCTTGGAATGAGTACCATGCAATATGACTTCAAAGGGTCTTCATTTGCTCACCGAACCTCTCCAATCCTATCACTGCTGCGTTTATGCCCTTGTACACACGCTTGATTCTCTTTTGGAGACATAGCAATCCATAGGTTTTAAGATACTTACTAGTCAGGTACATTCTTAGGCGTTTAATATGGGGTTTTGAGTCCATTTGGTTGAGCAAGGAGTAGCTCTTCTCTGTTACATATTTGGCTTAAGGAACTTTATCTGTGCTCATTTCAATCTCTGGTTTTATGCAGCTCCCCAACTCACCTTTCCCCTTAAGCAAGCATAAGTTGGTTTTCTAAATTTGAGACCTTGTTCTGTTTTGTAATCCAGTTCCTGTGTAGCCAAGTTTACATTCCGTGTATTAGTGATATCTTATGATGTTTCTTTTTCTGTTTGACTTATTTCAGTTAGAATCATCATACCTGAACCCAGTCATTTTCTGCTACAGGCCTGATGACATAGATTTCATTGCTGAGTGATATTGCATTGTATGTAAGTACCACAACTTCTTTATCCATTTTTCACTTTCTGTGAAATTGAACTTGTACCATAAACGAGGTTCTTGTAAACAGAGCCGTCCCAAACTTTGGAGTGGCTGTGTGTTTTTGATTTTAATTTCCCTAAGCTATAGGACCATAAGTGGAAGTGCCCTAGGCTCTGTTGCTTTGTTTTTTAGATGTTTCAGGAAACACCATACACTTCTCCCTAGTGGCTGTTGGCAATTTACATCCCGCCCATCAGCATAGCAAGGCTCCCAGTTCTCCATGGCCTTTCCTGCCTTTCTGGATTTTACACTTTTTTCAGATGGTCCTTTTGACCAGGGGGGAAGTGAGACTTTAATGTAGTGCAGATTTCCTTTGCAAGCTTGCTTGGTTGGCCAAAAAGGGCGTATGCGTTTTTTCCTGAATATATTCAGGAAACAACGCATACGCACTTTTTGGCCAAGTACATCATTGTCGACGTTCTGCCTCTTTTCCTATGCTTTAAATGCAATTCCAGTCTACCTTCTGAAATCGGTTTCCTGCAATTCTGCCCCGCTTTCAAGTCCTCTTGGCAGCGTTACTTCAGTATATTTTTGGACGATTGCTGTCATTTATAACTCTGCAGGTTTGTGAATTACAGTGCCACTGAGCTCCTATCTTCAACTCGCTTTCTTGTGAGCGGGCCGCAACACCGCAGGATTGCTTCGGGCCCTAATCTGGTTCCGGCACGGCATGCTGAGCCTTTGGTTAATTCCTCTTCCTGGTGGGAAATGAGAGTTAAATTTGCCCGTCCAGAGACCTCCAGCTAGTCTCTCATTGGTTCTCCCTATTCCTGTTCATCTTCAGCAGAAATTGCAAACTCGGCCAAACAGGAGATTAAAGGCACTGACTTTCCAATTCGGGAGAGTGTTAATAAAGCGTTTGGAATATTGCACCCGAATAACAGGGTACGAGAACTGAGACATATTTGAACACGTCTCCCGATCACACGGTTGATCATACTCTGGGTTCCACATGCATGGTTTAGCTGAAGGAAGAATCCCTTAAACCTGGAGAGTTGAGACCCGTGGAATGGGTACCATGCAATGTGACTTCAAAGGGTCTTCATTTGCTCACCAAACCTCTCCAATCCTATCACTGCTGCGTTTATGCCCCTGTACACATGCTTGGTTCTCTTTCGGAGACATAGCAATCCATAGGTTTTAAGATACTTACTAGTCAGGTACATTCTTAGGCATTTAATATGGGGTGTTGAGTCCATTTCGTTGAGCAAGGAGTAGCTCTTTTCTATTACATATTTGGCTTAAGGAACTTTATCTGTGCTCATTTCAATCTCTGGTTTTATGCAGCACCCCAACTCACCTTTCCCCTTAAGCAAGCATAAGTTGGTTTTCTAAATTTGAGACCCTCTTCTGTTTTGTAATTCAGTGCCTGTGTAGCCAAGTTTACATTCCGTGTATTAGTGATATCTTATGACGTTTCTTTTTCTGTGTGACTTATTTCAGTTAGAATCATCATACCTGAATCCACTCATTATGCTGCTACGGGAATGATGACATAGATTTCATTGCTGAGTGATATTGCATTGTACGTAAGTACCACAACTTCTTTATCCATTTTTCGCTTTCTGCGATATTGAACTTGTACCGTAAACGAGGTTCTTGTAAACAGAGCCGTCCCAAACTTTGGGGTGGCTGTGTCTTTTTGATTTTAATTTCCCTAAGCTATATGACAATAAGTGGAAGTGCCCTAGGCTCTGTTCACCTGTTTTTTAGATGTTTCAGGAAACACCATACACTTCTCCCCAGTGACTGTTGGCAATTTACATCCCGCCCATCAGCATAACAAGGCTCCCAGTTCTCCATGGCCTGTCCTGCCTTTCTGGATTTTACACTTTTTTCAGATGATCCTTTTGACCGGGAGGGAAGTGAGACTTCAATGTAGTGCAGATTTCCTTTGCAAGCTTGCTTGGTTGGCCAAAAAGTGCGTATGCGTTTTTTCCTGAATATATTCAGGAAAAAACGCATACGCCCTTTTTGACCAAGTGCATCATTGTGGACGTTCTGCCTCTTTTCCTATGCTTTAAATGCAATTCCAGTCTACCTCCTGAAATCGGTTTCCTGCAATTCTGCCCCGCTTTCAAGTCCTCTTGGCAGGCTTACTTCAGTATATTTTTGGACGATAGCTGTCATTTATAACTCTGCAGGTTTGTGAATTACAGTGCCCCTGAGCTCCTTTCTTCAACTCGCTTTCTTGTGAGCTGGCCGCAACACCGCAGAATTGCTTCAGGCTCTAATCTGGTTCCGGCACGGCACGCTGATCATTTGGTTAATTCTTCTTCTTGGTGGGAAATGAGAGTTATATTTGCCCATCCAGACACCTCCAGCTAGTCTCTCATTGGTTCTCCCTATTCCTGTTCATCTTCCGCAGAAATTGCAAACTGGGCCAAACAGGAGGTTAAAGGTACTGACTCTCCAAGTCGGGAGAGTGTTAGTAAAGCATCTGCAATGTTGCACCCGAGTACCATGGGACGAGAACTGAGACATATTGGAACACGTCTCCCGATCACATGATTGATCATACTCTGGGTTCCACATGCATGCTTTAGCTGAAGGAAAAATCCCTTAAAGCTGGAGAGTTGAGACCCGTGGAATGGGTACCATGCAATATGACTTCAAAGGGTCTTCGTTTGCTCACCGAACCTCTCCAATCCTATCACTGCTGCGTTTATGCCCCTGTACACACGCTTGATTCTCTTTTGGAGACATAGCAATCCATAGGTTTTAAGATACTTACTAGTCAGATACATTCTTAGGCGTTTAATATGGGGTGTTGAGTCCATTTCGTTGAGCAAGGAGTAGCTCTTGTCTATAACATGTTTGGCTTAAGGAACTTTATTTGTGCTCATTTCAATCTCTGGTTTTATGCAGCACCCCAACTCACCTTTCCCCTTAAGCAAGCATAAGTTGGTTTTCTAAATTTGAGACCCTGTTCTGTTTTGTAATCCAGGTCGTGTGTAGCCAAGTTTACATTCCATGTATTAGTGATATCTTATGATGTTTCTTTTTCTGTGTGACTTATTTCAGTTAGAATCATCATACCTGAATCCACTCATTATGCTGCTACGGGCCTGATGACATAGATTTCATTGCTGAGTGATATTGCATTGTACGTAAGTACCACAACTGCTTTATCCATTTTTCACTTTCTGTGATATTGAACTTGTACCGTAAACGAGGTTCTTGTAAACAGAGCCATCCCAAACATTGGGGTGGCTGTGTCTTTTTGATTTTAATTTCCCTAAGCTATAGGACCATAAGTGGAAGTGCCCTAGGCTCTGTTGCTTTGTTTTTTAGATGTTTCAGGAAACACCATACACTTCTCCCTAGTGGCTGTTGGCAGTTTACATCCCGCCCATCAGCATAACAAGGCTCCCAGTTCTCCATGGCCTGTCCTGCCTTTCTGGATTTTACACTTTTTTCAGATGGCCCTTTTGACCAGGGGGAAGTGAGACTTCATTGTAGTGCAGATTTCCTTTGCAAGCTTGCTTGGTTGGCCAAAAAGGGCGTATGCGTTTTTTCCTGAATATATTCAGGAAAAAACGCATACGCCCTTTTTGGCCAAGTGCATCATTGTCGACGTTCTGCCTCTTTTCCTATGCTTTAAATGCAATTCCAGTCTACCTCCTGAAATCGGTTTCCTGCAATTCTGCCCCGCTTTCAAGTCCTCTTGGCAGCCTTACTTCAGTATATTTTTGGACGATAGCTGTCATTTATAACTCTGCAGGGTTGTGAATTACAGTTCCACTGAGCTCCTATCTTCAACTCGCTTTCATGTGAGCTGGCCGCAACACTGCAGGATTGCTTCGGGCCCTAATCTGGTTCCGGCACGGCATGCTGAGCCTTTGGTTAATTCCTCTTCTTATTGGGAAATGAGAGTTAAATTTGCCCGTCCAGACACCTCCAGCTAGTCTCTCATTGGTTCTCCCTATTCCTGTTCATCTTCTGCAGAAATTGCAAACTGGGCCAAACAGGAGATTAAAGGCACTGACTTTCCAATTCGGGAGAGTGTTAATAAAGCGTTTGGAATGTTGCACCCGAGTAACAGGGTACGAGAACTGAGACATATTTGAACACGTCTCCCGATCACACGGTTGATCATACTCTGGGTTCCACATGCCTGTTTTAGCTGAAGGAAGAATCCCTTAAACCTGGAGAGTTGAGACCCGTGGAATGGGTACCATGCAATGTGACTTCAAAGGGTCTTCATTTGCTCACCGAACCTCTCCAATCCTATCACTGCTGCATTTATGCCCCTGTACACACGCTTGGTTCTCTTTCGGAGACATAGCAATCCATAGGTTTTAAGATACTTACTAGTCAGGTACATTCTTAGGCGTTTAATATGGGGTGTTGAGTCCATTTCGTTGAGCAAGGAGTAGCTCTTGTCTATTACATATTTGGCTTAAGGAACTTTATCTGTGCTCATTTCAATCTCTGGTTTTATGCAGCACCCCAACTCACCTTTCCCCTTAAGCAAGCATAAGTTGGTTTTCTAAATTTGAGACCCTCTTCTGTTTTGTAATTCAGTGCCTGTGTAGCCAAGTTTACATTCCGTGTATTAGTGATATCTTATGACGTTTCTTTTTCTGTGTGACTTATTTCAGTTAGAATCATCATACCTGAATCCACTCATTATGCTGCTACGGGAATGATGACATAGATTTCATTGCTGAGTGATATTGCATTGTACGTAAGTACCACAACTTCTTTATCCATTTTTCGCTTTCTGCGATATTGAACTTGTACCGTAAACGAGGTTCTTGTAAACAGAGCCATCCCAAACTTTGGGGTGGCTGTGTCTTTTTTATTTTAATTTCCCTAAGCTATATGACAATAAGTGGAAGTGCCCTAGGCTCTGTTGCTTTGTTTTTTAGATGTTTCAGGAAACACCATACACTTCTCCCCAGTGACTGTTGGCAATTTACATCCCGCCCATCAGCATAACAAGGCTCCCAGTTCTCCATGGCCTGTCCTGCCTTTCTGGATTTTACACTTTTTTCAGATGATCCTTTTGACCGGGAGGGAAGTGAGACTTCAATGTAGTGCAGATTTCCTTTGCAAGCTTGCTTGGTTGGCCAAAAAGTGCGTATGCGTTTTTTCCTGAATATATTCAGGAAAAAACGCATACGCCCTTTTTGGCCAAGTGCATCATTGTGGACGTTCTGCCTCTTTTCCTATGCTTTAAATGCAATTCCAGTCTACCTCCTGAAATCGGTTTCCTGCAATTCTGCCCCGCTTTCAAGTCCTCTTGGCAGGCTTACTTCAGTATATTTTTGGACGATAGCTGTCATTTATAACTCTGCAGGTTTGTGAATTACAGTGCCCCTGAGCTCCTTTCTTCAACTCGCTTTCTTGTGAGCTGGCCGCAACACCGCAGGATTGCTTCAGGCCCTAATCTGGTTCCGGCACGGCACGCTGATCCTTTGGTTAATTCCTCTTCTTGGTGGGAAATGAGAGTTAAATTTGCCCATCCAGACACCTCCAGCTAGTCTCTCATTGGTTCTCCCTATTCCTGTTCATCTTCCGCAGAAATTGCAAACTGGGCCAAACAGGAGGTTAAAGGTACTGACTCTCCAAGTCGGGAGAGTGTTAGTAAAGCATCTGCAATGTTGCACCCGAGTACCATGGGACGAGAACTGAGACATATTGGAACACGTCTCCCGATCACATGATTGATCATACTCTGGGTTCCACATGCATGCTTTAGCTGAAGGAAGAATCCCTTAAAGCTGGAGAGTTGAGACCCGTGGAATGGGTACCATGCAATATGACTTCAAAGGGTATTCGTTTGCTCACCGAAACTCTCCAATCCTATCACTGCTGCGTTTATGCCCCTGTACACACGCTTGATTCTCTTTTGGAGACATAGCAATCCATAGGTTTTAAGATACTTACTAGTCAGCTACATTCTTAGGCGTTTAATATGGGGTGTTGAGTCCATTTCGTTGAGCAAGGAGTAGCTCTTGTCTATTACATGTTTGGCTTAAGGAACTTTATTTGTGCTCATTTCAATCTCTGGTTTTATGCAGCACCCCAACTCACCTTTCCCCTTAAGCAAGCATAAGTTGGTTTTCTAAATTTGAGACCCTCTTCTGTTTTGTAATCCAGTTCGTGTGTAGCCAAGTTTACATTCCATGTATTAGTGATATCTTATGATGTTTCTTTTTCTGTGTGACTTATTTCAGTTAGAATCATCATACCTGAATCCACTCATTATGCTGCTACGGGCCTGATGACATAGATTTCATTGCTGAGTGATATTGCATTGTACGTAAGTACCACAACTGCTTTATCCATTTTTCACTTTCTGTGATATTGAACTTGTACCGTAAACGAGGTTCTTGTAAACAGAGCCATCCCAAACATTGGGGTGGCTGTGTCTTTTTGATTTTAATTTCCCTAAGCTATAGGACCATAAGTGGAAGTGCCCTAGGCTCTGTTGCTTTGTTTTTTAGATGTTTCAGGAAACACCATACACTTCTCCCTAGTGGCTGTTGGCAGTTTACATCCCGCCCATCAGCATAACAAGGCTCCCAGTTCTCCATGGCCTGTCCTGCCTTTCTGGATTTTACACTTTTTTCAGATGGCCCTTTTGACCAGGGGGAAGTGAGACTTCACTGTAGTGCAGATTTCCTTTGCAAGCTTGCTTGGTTGGCCAAAAAGGGCGTATGCGTTTTTTCCTGAATATATTCAGGAAAAAACGCATACGCCCTTTTTGGCCAAGTGCATCATTATCGACGTTCTGCCTCTTTTCCTATGCTTTAAATGCAATTCCAGTCTACCTCCTGAAATCGGTTTCCTGCAATTCTGCCCCGCTTTCAAGTCCTCTTGGCAGGCTTACTTCAGTATATTTTTGGACGATAGCTGTCATTTATAACTCTGCAGGGTTGTGAATTACAGTTCCACTGAGCTCCTATCTTCAACTCGCTTTCTTGTGAGCTGGCCGCAACACCACAGGATTGCTTCGGGCCCTAATCTGGTTCCGGCACGGCATGCTGAGCCTTTGGTTAATTCCTCTTCCTGGTGGGAAATGAGAGTTAAATTTGCCCGTCCAGACACCTCCAGCTAGTCTCTCATTGGTTCTCCCTATTCCTGTTCATCTTCTGCAGAAATTGCAAACTGGGCCAAACAGGAGGTGAAAGGCACTGACTCTCCAAGTCGGGAGAGTGTTAGTAAAGCGTCTGGAAAGTTGCACCCGAGTACCAGGGGACGAGAACTGAGACATATTGGAACACGTCTCCCGATCACACGGTTGATCATACTCTGTGTTCCACATGCCTGTTTTAGCTGAAGGAAGAATCCCTTAAACCTGGAGAGTTGAGACCCGTGGAATGGGTACCATGCAATGTGACTTCAAAGGGTCTTCATTTGCTCACCGAACCTCTCCAATCCTATCACTGCTGCATTTATGCCCCTGTACACACGCTTGGTTCTCTTTCGGAGACATAGCAATCCATAGGTTTTAAGATACTTACTAGTCAGGTACATTCTTAGGCGTTTAATATGGGGTGTTGAGTCCATTTCGTTGAGCAAGGAGTAGCTCTGGTCTATTACATATTTGGCTTAAGGAACTTTATCTGTGCTCATTTCAACCTCTGGTTTTATGCAGCACTCCAACTCACCTTTCCCCTTAAGCAAGCATAAGTTGGTTTTCTAAATTTGAGACCCTCTTCTGTTTTGTAATTCAGTGCCTGTGTAGCCAAGTTTACATTCCGTGTATTAGTGATATCTTATGACGTTTCTTTTTCTGTGTGACTTATTTCAGTTAGAATCATCATACCTGAATCCACTCATTATGCTGCTACGGGAATGATGACATAGATTTCATTGCTGAGTGATATTGCATTGTACGTAAGTACCACAACTTCTTTATCCATTTTTCGCTTTCTGCGATATTGAACTTGTACCGTAAACGAGGTTCTTGTAAACAGAGCCGTCCCAAACTTTGGGGTGGCTGTGTCTTTTTTATTTTAATTTCCCTAAGCTATATGACAATAAGTGGAAGTGCCCTAGGCTCTGTTGCTTTGTTTTTTAGATGTTTCAGGAAACACCATACACTTCTCCCCAGTGACTGTTGGCAATTTACATCCCGCCCATCAGCATAACAAGGCTCCCAGTTCTCCATGGCCTGTCCTGCCTTTCTGGATTTTACACTTTTTTCAGATGATCCTTTTGACCGGGAGGGAAGTGAGACTTCAATGTAGTGCAGATTTCCTTTGCAAGCTTGCTTGGTTGGCCAAAAAGTGCGTATGCGTTTTTTCCTGAATATATTCAGGAAAAAACGCATACGCCCTTTTTGGCCAAGTGCATCATTGTGGACGTTCTGCCTCTTTTCCTATGCTTTAAATGCAATTCCAGTCTACCTCCTGAAATCGGTTTCCTGCAATTCTGCCCCGCTTTCAAGTCCTCTTGGCAGGCTTACTTCAGTATATTTTTGGACGATAGCTGTCATTTATAACTCTGCAGGTTTGTGAATTACAGTGCCCCTGAGCTCCTTTCTTCAACTCGCTTTCTTGTGAGCTGGCCGCAACACCGCAGGATTGCTTCAGGCTCTAATCTGGTTCCGGCACGGCACGCTGATCCTTTGGTTAATTCCTCTTCTTGGTGGGAAATGAGAGTTATATTTGCCCATCCAGACACCTCCAGCTAGTCTCTCATTGGTTCTCCCTATTCCTGTTCATCTTCCGCAGAAATTGCAAACTGGGCCAAACAGGAGGTTAAAGGTACTGACTCTCCAAGTCGGGAGAGTGTTAGTAAAGCATCTGCAATGTTGCACCCGAGTACCATGGGACGAGAACTGAGACATATTGGAACACGTCTCCCGATCACATGATTGATCATATTCTGGGTTCCACATGCATGCTTTAGCTGAAGGAAAAATCCCTTAAAGCTGGAGAGTTGAGACCCGTGGAATGGGTACCATGCAATATGACTTCAAAGGGTCTTCGTTTGCTCACCGAACCTCTCCAATCCTATCACTGCTGCGTTTATGCCCCTGTACACACGCTTGATTCTCTTTTGGAGACATAGCAATCCATAGGTTTTAAGATACTTACTAGTCAGCTACATTCTTAGGCGTTTAATATGGGGTGTTGAGTCCATTTCGTTGAGCAAGGAGTAGCTCTTGTCTATTACATGTTTGGCTTAAGGAACTTTATTTGTGCTCATTTCAATCTCTGGTTTTATGCAGCACCCCAACTCACCTTTCCCCTTAAGCAAGCATAAGTTGGTTTTCTAAATTTGAGACCCTGTTCTGTTTTGTAATCCAGTTCGTGTGTAGCCAAGTTTACATTCCATGTATTAGTGATATCTTATGATGTTTCTTTTTCTGTGTGACTTATTTCAGTTAGAATCATCATACCTGAATCCACTCATTATGCTGCTACAGGCCTGATGACATAGATTTCATTGCTGAGTGATATTGCATTGTACGTAAGTACCACAACTGCTTTATCCATTTTTCACTTTCTGTGATATTGAACTTGTACCGTAAACGAGGTTCTTGTAAACAGAGCCATCCCAAACATTGGGGTGGCTGTGTCTTTTTGATTTTAATTTCCCTAAGCTATAGGACCATAAGTGGAAGTGCCCTAGGCTCTGTTGCTTTGTTTTTTAGATGTTTCAGGAAACACCATACACTTCTCCCTAGTGGCTGTTGGCAGTTTACATCCCGCCCATCAGCATAACAAGGCTCCCAGTTCTCCATGGCCTGTCCTGCCTTTCTGGATTTTACACTTTTTTCAGATGGCCCTTTTGACCAGGGGGAAGTGAGACTTCATTGTAGTGCAGATTTCCTTTGCAAGCTTGCTTGGTTGGCCAAAAAGGGCGTATGCGTTTTTTCCTGAATATATTCAGGAAAAAACGCATACGCCCTTTTTGGCCAAGTGCATCATTGTGGACGTTCTGCCTCTTTTCCTATGCTTTAAATGCAATTCCAGTCTACCTCCTGAAATCGGTTTCCTGCAATTCTGCCCCGCTTTCAAGTCCTCTTGGCAGCCTTACTTCAGTATATTTTTGGACGATAGCTGTCATTTATAACTCTGCAGGGTTGTGAATTACAGTTCCACTGAGCTCCTATCTTCAACTCGCTTTCATGTGAGCTGGCCGCAACACTGCAGGATTGCTTCGGGCCTTAATCTGGTTCCGGCACGGCATGCTGAGCCTTTGGTTAATTCCTCTTCCTGGTGGGAAATGAGAGTTAAATTTGCCCGTCCAGACACCTCCAGCTAGTCTCTCATTGGTTCTCCCTATTCCTGTTCATCTTCCGCAGAAATTGCAAACTGGGCCAAACAGGAGATTAAAGGCACTGACTTTCCAATTCGGGAGAGTGTTAATAAAGCGTTTGGAATGTTGCACCCGAATAACAGGGTACGAGAACTGAGACATATTTGAACACGTCTCCCGATCACACGGTTGATCATACTCTGGGTTCCACATGCATGGTTTAGCTGAAGGAAGAATCCCTTAAACCTGGAGAGTTGAGACCCGTGGAATGGGTACCATGCAATGTGACTTCAAAGGGTCTTCATTTGCTCACCAAACCTCTCCAATCCTATAACTGCTGCGTTTATGCCCCTGTACACATGCTTAGTTCTCTTTCGGAGACATAGCAATCCATAGGTTTTAAGATACTTACTAGTCAGGTACATTCTTAGGCGTTTAATATGGGGTGTTGAGTCCATTTCGTTGAACAAGGAGTAGCTCTTGTCTATTACATATTTGGCTTAAGGAACTTTATCTGTGCTCATTTCAATCTCTGGTTTTATGCAGCACCCCAACTCACCTTTCCCCTTAAGCAAGCATAAGTTGGTTTTCTAAATTTGAGACCCTCTTCTGTTTTGTAATTCAGTGCCTGTGTAGCCAAGTTTACATTCCGTGTATTAGTGATATCTTATGACGTTTCTTTTTCTGTGTGACTTATTTCAGTTAGAATCATCATACCTGAATCCACTCATTATGCTGCTACGGGAATGATGACATAGATTTCATTGCTGAGTGATATTGCATTGTACGTAAGTACCACAACTTCTTTATCCATTTTTCGCTTTCTGCGATATTGAACTTGTACCGTAAACGAGGTTCTTGTAAACAGAGCCGTCCCAAACTTTGGGGTGGCTGTGTCTTTTTTATTTTAATTTCCCTAAGCTATATGACAATAAGTGGAAGTGCCCTAGGCTCTGTTGCTTTGTTTTTTAGATGTTTCAGGAAACACCATACACTTCTCCCCAGTGACTGTTGGCAATTTACATCCCGCCCATCAGCATAACAAGGCTCCCAGTTCTCCATGGCCTGTCCTGCCTTTCTGGATTTTACACTTTTTTCAGATGATCCTTTTGACCGGGAGGGAAGTGAGACTTCAATGTAGTGCAGATTTCCTTTGCAAGCTTGCTTGGTTGGCCAAAAAGTGCGTATGCGTTTTTTCCTGAATATATTCAGGAAAAAACGCATACGCCCTTTTTGGCCAAGTGCATCATTGTGGACGTTCTGCCTCTTTTCCTATGCTTTAAATGCAATTCCAGTCTACCTCCTGAAATCGGTTTCCTGCAATTCTGCCCCGCTTTCAAGTCCTCTTGGCAGGCTTACTTCAGTATATTTTTGGACGATAGCTGTCATTTATAACTCTGCAGGGTTGTGAATTACAGTTCCACTGAGCTCCTATCTTCAACTCGCTTTCATGTGAGCTGGCCGCAACACTGCAGGATTGCTTCGGGCCCTAATCTGGTTCCGGCACGGCATGCTGAGCCTTTGGTTAATTCCTCTTCTTATTGGGAAATGAGAGTTAAATTTGCCCGTCCAGACACCTCCAGCTAGTCTCTCATTGGTTCTCCCTATTCCTGTTCAACTTCTGCAGAAATTGCAAACTGGGCCAAACAGGAGATTAAAGGCACTGACTTTCCAATTCGGGAGAGTGTTAATAAAGCGTTTGGAATGTTGCACCCGAGTAACAGGGTACGAGAACTGAGACATATTTGAACACGTCTCGCGATCACACGGTTGATCATACTCTGGGTTCCACATGCCTGTTTTAGCTGAAGGAAGAATCCCTTAAACCTGGAGAGTTGAGACCCGTGGAATGGGTACCATGCAATGTGACTTCAAAGGGTCTTCATTTGCTCACCGAACCTCTCCAATCCTATCACTGCTGCATTTATGCCCCTGTACACACGCTTGGTTCTCTTTCGGAGACATAGCAATCCATAGGTTTTAAGATACTTACTAGTCAGGTACATTCTTAGGCGTTTAATATGGGGTGTTGAGTCCATTTCGTTGAGCAAGGAGTAGCTCTTGTCTATTACATATTTGGCTTAAGGAACTTTATCTGTGCTCATTTCAATCTCTGGTTTTATGCAGCACCCCAACTCACCTTTCCCCTTAAGCAAGCATAAGTTGGTTTTCTAAATTTGAGACCCTCTTCTGTTTTGTAATTCAGTGCCTGTGTAGCCAAGTTTACATTCCGTGTATTAGTGATATCTTATGACGTTTCTTTTTCTGTGTGACTTATTTCAGTTAGAATCATCATACCTGAATCCACTCATTATGCTGCTACGGGAATGATGACATAGATTTCATTGCTGAGTGATATTGCATTGTACGTAAGTACCACAACTTCTTTATCCATTTTTCGCTTTCTGCGATATTGAACTTGTACCGTAAACGAGGTTCTTGTAAACAGAGCCGTCCCAAACTTTGGGGTGGCTGTGTCTTTTTTATTTTAATTTCCCTAAGCTATATGACAATAAGTGGAAGTGCCCTAGGCTCTGTTGCTTTGTTTTTTAGATGTTTCAGGAAACACCATACACTTCTCCCCAGTGACTGTTGGCAATTTACATCCCGCCCATCAGCATAACAAGGCTCCCAGTTCTCCATGGCCTTTCCTGCCTTTCTGGATTTTACACTTTTTTCAGATGATCCTTTTGACCGGGAGGGAAGTGAGACTTCAATGTAGTGCAGATTTCCTTTGCAAGCTTGCTTGGTTGGCCAAAAAGTGCGTATGCGTTTTTTCCTGAATATATTCAGGAAAAAACGCATACGCCCTTTTTGGCCAAGTGCATCATTGTGGACGTTCTGCCTCTTTTCCTATGCTTTAAATGCAATTCCAGTCTACCTCCTGAAATCGGTTTCCTGCAATTCTGCCCCGCTTTCAAGTCCTCTTGGCAGGCTTACTTCAGTATATTTTTGGACGATAGCTGTCATTTATAACTCTGCAGGTTTGTGAATTTCAGTGCCCCTGAGCTCCTTTCTTCAACTCGCTTTCTTGTGAGCTGGCCGCAACACCGCAGGATTGCTTCAGGCCCTAATATGGTTCCGGCACGGCACGCTGATCCTTTGGTTAATTCCTCTTCTTGGTGGGAAATGAGAGTTAAATTTGCCCATCGAGACACCTCCAGCTAGTCTCTCATTGGTTCTCCCTATTCCTGTTCATCTTCCGCAGAAATTGCAAACTGGGCCAAACAGGAGGTTAAAGGTACTGACTCTCCAAGTCGGGAGAGTGTTAGTAAAGCATCTGCAATGTTGCACCCGAGTACCATGGGACGAGAACTGAGACATATTGGAACACGTCTCCCGATCACATGATTGATCATACTCTGGGTTCCACATGCATGCTTTAGCTGAAGGAAGAATCCCTTAAAGCTGGAGAGTTGAGACCCGTGGAATGGGTACCATGCAATATGACTTCAAAGGGTATTCGTTTGCTCACCGAACCTCTCCAATCCTATCACTGCTGCGTTTATGCCCCTGTACACACGCTTGATTCTCTTTTGGAGACATAGCAATCCATAGGTTTTAAGATACTTACTAGTCAGCTACATTCTTAGGCGTTTAATATGGCGTGTTGAGTCCATTTCGTTGAGCAAGGAGTAGCTCTAGTCTATTACATGTTTGGCTTAAGGAACTTTATTTGTGCTCATTTCAATCTCTGGTTTTATGCAGCACCCCAACTCACCTTTCCCCTTAAGCAAGCATAAGTTGGTTTTCTAAATTTGAGACCCTCTTCTGTTTTGTAATCCAGTTCGTGTGTAGCCAAGTTTACATTCCATGTATTAGTGATATCTTATGATGTTTCTTTTTCTGTGTGACTTATTTCAGTTAGAATCATCATACCTGAATCCACTCATTATGCTGCTACAGGCCTGATGACATAGATTTCATTGCTGAGTGATATTGCATTGTACGTAAGTACCACAACTGCTTTATCCATTTTTCACTTTCTGTGATATTGAACTTGTACCGTAAACGAGGTTCTTGTAAACAGAGCCATCCCAAACATTGGGGTGGCTGTGTCTTTTTGATTTTAATTTCCCTAAGCTATAGGACCATAAGTGGAAGTGCCCTAGGCTCTGTTGCTTTGTTTTTTAGATGTTTCAGGAAACACCATACACTTCTCCCTAGTGGCTGTTGGCAGTTTACATCCCGCCCATCAGCATAACAAGGCTCCCAGTTCTCCATGGCCTGTCCTGCCTTTCTGGATTTTACACTTTTTTCAGATGGCCCTTTTGACCAGGGGGAAGTGAGACTTCATTGTAGTGCAGATTTCCTTTGCAAGCTTGCTTGGTTGGCCAAAAAGGGCGTATGCGTTTTTTCCTGAATATATTCAGGAAAAAACGCATACGCCCTTTTTGGCCAAGTGCATCATTGTCGACGTTCTGCCTCTTTTCCTATGCTTTAAATGCAATTCCAGTCTACCTCCTGAAATCGGTTTCCTGCAATTCTGCCCCGCTTTCAAGTCCTCTTGCCAGCCTTACTTCAGTATATTTTTGGACGATAGCTGTCATTTATAACTCTGCAGGGTTGTGAATTACAGTTCCACTGAGCTCCTATCTTCAACTCGCTTTCATGTGAGCTGGCCGCAACACTGCAGGATTGCTTCGGGCCCTAATCTGGTTCCGGCACGGCATGCTGAGCCTTTGGTTAATTCCTCTTCTTATTGGGAAATGAGAGTTAAATTTGCCCGTCCAGACACCTCCAGCTAGTCTCTCATTGGTTCTCCCTATTCCTGTTCAACTTCTGCAGAAATTGCAAACTGGGCCAAACAGGAGATTAAAGGCACTGACTTTCCAATTCGGGAGAGTGTTAATAAAGCGTTTGGAATGTTGCACCCGAGTAACAGGGTACGAGAACTGAGACATATTTGAACACGTCTCCCGATCACATGGTTGATCATACTCTGGGTTCCACATGCCTGTTTTAGCTGAAGGAAGAATCCCTTAAACCTGGAGAGTTGAGACCCGTGGAATGGGTACCATGCAATGTGACTTCAAAGGGTCTTCATTTGCTCACCGAACCTCTCCAATCCTATCACTGCTGCATTTATGCCCCTGTACACACGCTTGGTTCTCTTTCGGAGACATAGCAATCCATAGGTTTTAAGATACTTACTAGTCAGGTACATTCTTAGGCGTTTAATATGGGGTGTTGAGTCCATTTCGTTGAGCAAGGAGTAGCTCTTGTCTATTACATATTTGGCTTAAGGAACTTTATCTGTGCTCATTTCAATCTCTGGTTTTATGCAGCACCCCAACTCACCTTTCCCCTTAAGCAAGCATAAGTTGGTTTTCTAAATTTGAGACCCTCTTCTGTTTTGTAATTCAGTGCCTGTGTAGCCAAGTTTACATTCCATGTATTAGTGATATCTTATGACGTTTCTTTTTCTGTGTGACTTATTTCAGTTAGAATCATCATACCTGAATCCACTCATTATGCTGCTACGGGAATGATGACATAGATTTCATTGCTGAGTGATATTGCATTGTACGTAAGTACCACAACTTCTTTATCCATTTTTCGCTTTCTGCGATATTGAACTTGTACCGTAAACGAGGTTCTTGTAAACAGAGCCGTCCCAAACTTTGGGGTGGCTGTGTCTTTTTTATTTTAATTTCCCTAAGCTATATGACAATAAGTGGAAGTGCCCTAGGCTCTGTTGCTTTGTTTTTTAGATGTTTCAGGAAACACCATACACTTCTCCCCAGTGACTGTTGGCAATTTACATCCCGCCCATCAGCATAACAAGGGTACCAGTTCTCCATGGCCTGTCCTGCCTTTCTGGATTTTACACTTTTTTCAGATGATCCTTTTGACCGGGAGGGAAGTGAGACTTCAATGTAGTGCAGATTTCCTTTGCAAGCTTGCTTGGTTGGCCAAAAAGGGCGTATGCGTTTTTTCCTGAATATATTCAGGAAAAAACGCATACGCCCTTTTTGGCCAAGTGCATCATTGTGGACGTTCTGCCTCTTTTCCTATGCTTTAAATGCAATTCCAGTCTACCTCCTGAAATCGGTTTCCTGCAATTCTGCCCTGCTTTCAAGTCCTCTTGGCAGGCTTACTTCAGTATATTTTTGGACGATAGCTGTCATTTATAACTCTGCAGGTTTGTGAATTACAGTGCCCCTGAGCTCCTTTCTTCAACTCGCTTTCTTGTGAGCTGGCCGCAACACCGCAGGATTGCTTCAGGCCCTAATCTGGTTCCGGCACGGCACGCTGATCCTTTGGTTAATTCCTCTTCTTGGTGGGAAATGAGAGTTAAATTTGCCCATCCAGACACCTCCAGCTAGTCTCTCATTGGTTCTCCCTATTCCTGTTCATCTTCCGCAGAAATTGCAAACTGGGCCAAACAGGAGGTTAAAGGTACTGATTCTCCAAGTCGGGAGAGTGTTAGTAAAGCATCTGCAATGTTGCACCCGAGTACCATGGGACGAGAACTGAGACATATTGGAACACGTCTCCCGATCACATGATTGATCATACTCTGGGTTCCACATGCATGCTTTAGCTGAAGGAAGAATCCCTTAAAGCTGGAGAGTTGAGACCCGTGGAATGGGTACCATGCAATATGACTTCAAAGGGTATTCGTTTGCTCACCGAACCTCTCCAATCCTATCACTGCTGCGTTTATGCCCCTGTACACACGCTTGATTCTCTTTTGGAGACATAGCAATCCATAGGTTTTAAGATACTTACTAGTCAGCTACATTCTTAGGCGTTTAATATGGCGTGTTGAGTCCATTTCGTTGAGCAAGGAGTAGCTCTTGTCTATTACATGTTTGGCTTAAGGAACTTTATTTGTGCTCATTTCAATCTCTGGTTTTATGCAGCACCCCAACTCACCTTTCCCCTTAAGCAAGCATAAGTTGGTTTTCTAAATTTGAGACCCTCTTCTGTTTTCTAATCCAGTTCGTGTGTAGCCAAGTTTACATTCCATGTATTAGTGATATCTTATGATGTTTCTTTTTCTGTGTGACTTATTTCAGTTAGAATCATCATACCTGAATCCACTCATTATGCTGCTACAGGCCTGATGACATAGATTTCATTGCTGAGTGATATTGCATTGTACGTAAGTACCACAACTGCTTTATCCATTTTTCACTTTCTGTGATATTGAACTTGTACCGTAAACGAGGTTCTTGTAAACAGAGCCATCCCAAACTTTGGGGTGGCTGTGTCTTTTTGATTTTAATTTCCCTAAGCTATAGGACCATAAGTGGAAGTGCCCTAGGCTCTGTTGCTTTGTTTTTTAGATGTTTCAGGAAACACCATACACTTCTCCCTAGTGGCTGTTGGCACTTTACATCCCGCCCATCAGCATAACAAGGCTCCCAGTTCTCCATGGCCTGTCCTGCCTTTCTGGATTTTACACTTTTTTCAGATGGTCCTTTTGACCGGGAGGGAAGTGAGACTTCAATGTAGTGCAGATTTCCTTTGCAAGCTTGCTTGGTTGGCCAAAAAGTGCGTATGCGTTTTTTCCTGAATATAATCAGGAAAAAACGCATACGCCCTTTTTGGCCAAGTGCATCATTGTGGACGTTCTGCCTCTTTTCCTATGCTTTAAATGCAATTCCAGTCTACCTCCTGAAATCGGTTTCCTGCAATTCTGCCCCGCTTTCAAGTCCTCTTGGCAGCCTTACTTCAGTATATTTTTGGACGATAGCTGTCATTTATAACTCTGCAGGTTTGTGAATTACAGTGCCCCTGAGCTCCTTTCTTCAACTCGCTTTCTTGTGAGCTGGCCGCAACACCGCAGGATTGCTTCAGGCCCTAATCTGGTTCCGGCACGGCACGCTGAGCCTTTGCTTAATTCCTCTTCTTGGTGGGAAATGAGAGTTAAATTTGCCCGTCCAGACACCTCCAGCTAGTCTCTCATTGCTCCTCCCTATCCCTGTTCATCTTCCGCAGAAATTGCAAACTGGGCCAAGCAGGAGGTTAAAGGCACTGACTCTCCAAGTCGGGAGAGTGTTAGTAAAGCGTCTGGAATGTTGCACCTGAGTACCAGCGGACGAAAACTGAGACATATTTGAACACGTCTCCCAATCACACGGTTGATCATACTCTGGGTTCCACATGCATGTTTCAGCTGAAGGAAGAATCCCTTAAAGCTGGAGAGTTGAGACCTGTGGAATGGGTACCATGCAATATGACTTCAAAGGGTCTTCATTTGCTCACCGAACCTCTCCAATCCTATCACTGCTGCGTTTATGCCCCTGTACACACGCTTGATTCTCTTTCGGAGACATAGCAATCCATAGGTTTTAAGATACTTACTAGTCAGGTACATTCTTAGGCGTTTAATATGGGGTGTTGAGTCCATTTCGTTGAGCAAGGAGTAGCTCTTGTCTATTCCATATTTGGCTTAAGGAACTTTATCTGTGCTCATTTCAATCTCTGGTTTTATGCAGCACCCCAACTCACCTTTCCCCTTAAGCAAGCATAAGTTGGTTTTCTAAATTTGAGAACCTCTTCTGTTTTGTAATCCAATTCCTGTGTAGCCAAGTTTACATTCCATGTATTAGTGATATCTTATGAGGTTTCTTTTTCTGTGTGACTTATTTCAGTTAGAATCATCATACCTGAATCCACTCATTATGCTGCTACGGGCCTGATGACATAGATTTCATTGCTGAGTGATATTGCATTGTACGTAAGTACCACAACTGCTTTATCCATTTTTCACTTTCTGTGATATTGAACTTGTACTGTAAACGAGGTTCTTGTAAACAGAGCCATCCCAAACTTTGGGGTGGCTGTGTCTTTTTGATTTTAATTTCCCTAAACTATAGGACCATAAGTGGAATTGCCCTAGGCTCTGTTGCTTTGTTTTTTAGATGTTTCAGGAAACACCATACACTTCTCCCGAGTGGCTGTTGGCAATTTTCATCCCGCCCATCAGCATAACAAGGCTCCCAGTTCTCCATGGCCTGTCCTGCCTTTCTGGATTTTACACTTTTTTCAGATGGTCCTTTTGACCGGGAGGGAAGTGAGACTTCAATGTAGTGCAGATTTCCTTTGCAAGCTTGCTTGGTTGGCCAAAAAGTGCGTATGCGTTTTTTCCTGAATATATTCAGGAAAAAACGCATACGCCCTTTTTGGCCAAGTGCATCATTGTGGACGTTCTGCCTCTTTTCCTATGCTTTAAATGCAATTCCAGTCTACCTCCTGAAATCGGTTTCCTGCAATTCTGCCCCGCTTTCAAGTCCTCTTGGCAGCCTTACTTCAGTATATTTTTGGACGATAGCTGTCATTTATAACTCTGCAGGTTTGTGAATTACAGTGCCCCTGAGCTCCTTTCTTCAACTCGCTTTCTTGTGAGCTGGCCGCAACACCGCAGGATTGCTTCAGGCCCTAATCTGGTTCCGGCACGGCATGCTGAGGCTTTGGTTAATTCCTCTTCCTGGTGGGAAATGAGAGTTAAATTTGCCCGTCCAGACACCTCCAGCTAGTCTCTCATTGGTTCTCCCTATTCCTGTTCATCATCCGCGGAATTTGCAAACTGGGCCAAACAGGAGGTTAAAGGCACTGACTCTCCAAGTCGGGAGATTGTTAGTAAAGTGTCTAGAATGTTGCACCCGAGTACCAGGGGATGAGAACTGAGACATATTGGAACATGACTCATGATCACACGGTTGATCATAGTCTGGGTTCCAAATGCATGTTTAGCTGAAGGAAGAATCCCTTAAACCTGGAGAGTTGAGACCCGTGGAATGGGTACCATGCAATATGACTTCAAAGGGTCTTCATTTGCTCACCGAACCTCTCCAATCCTATCACTGCTGCGTTTATGGTGCTGTACTCACGCTTGATTCTCTTTCAGAGACATAGCAATCCATAGGTTTTAAGATACTTACTGTCAGGTACATTATTAAGTGTTTAATATGGGGTTTTGAGTCCATGTCGTTGAGCAAGGAGTAGCTCTTGTCTATTACATATTTGGCTTAAGGAACCTTATCTGTGCTCATTTCAATCTCTGGTTTTATGCAGCACCCCAACTCACCTTTCCCCTTAAGCAAGCATAAGTTGCTTTTCTACATTTGAGACACTGTTCTGTTTTGTAATTCAGTTCCTGTGTAGTCAAGTTTACATTCCGTGTATTAGTGATATCTTATGATGTTTCTTTTTCTGTGTGACTTATTTCAGTTAGAATCATCATACCTGAATCCACTCATTATGCTGCTATGGGCCTGATGACATAGATTTCATTGCTGAGTGATATTGCATTATACGTAAGTACTACAATTTCTTTATCCATTTTTCACTTTCTGCGATATTGAACTTGTTCCGTAAACGAGGTTCTTGTAAAGAGAGCCGTCCCAAACATTGGGGTGGCTGTGTCTTTTTGATTTTAATTTCCCTAAGCTATAGGACCATAAGTGGAACTGCCCTAGGCTCTGTTGCCTTGTTTTTTAGATAGTTCAGGAAACACCATACACTTCTCCCCAGTGGCTGTTGGCAATTTACATCCCGCCCCTCAGCATAACAAGGCTCCCAGTTCTCCATGGCCTTTCCTGCCTTTCTGGATTTTACACTTTTTACAGATGGCCCTTTTGACCCGGGGGAAGTGAGAATTCATTGTAGTGCAGATTTCCTTTGCAAGCTTGTTTGGTTGGCCAAAAAGTGCGTATGGTTTTTTTCCTGAATATATTCAGGAAAAAACTCATATGCCCTTTTTGGCCTAGTGCATCATTGTCGACGTTCTGCCTCTTTTCCTATGCTTTAAATGCAATTCCAGTCTAACTCCTGAAATCGGTTTCCTGCAATTCTGCCCTGCTTTCAAGTCCTCTTGGCAGCCTTACTTCAGTATATTTTTGGACAATAGCTGTCATTTATAACTCTGCAGGTTTGTGAATTACAGTGCCCCTGAGCTCCTTTCTTCAACTCGCTTTCTTGTGAGCTGGCCGCAACACCGCACGATTGCTTCAGGCCCTAATCTGGTTCCGGCACGGCACGCTGAGCCTTTGCTTAATTGCTCTTCCTGGTGGGAAATGAGAGTTAAATTTTCCCGTCCAGACACCTCCAGCTAGTCTCTCATTGGTCCTCCCTATCCCTGTTCATCTTCCGCAGAAATTGCAAACTGGGCCAAGCAGGAGGTTAAAGGCACTGACTCTCCAAGTTGGGAGAGTGTTAGTAAAGCATCTGGAATGTTGCACCTGAGTACCAGCGGTCGAAAACTGAGACATATTTGAACACGTCTCCCAATCACACAGTTGATCATACACTGGGTTCCACATGCATGTTTCAGCTGAAGGAAGAATCCCTTAAAGCTGGAGAGTTGAGACCCGTGGAATGGGTACCATGCAATATGACTTCAAAGGGTCTTCATTTGCTCACCGAACCTCTCCAATCCTATCACTGCTGCGTTTATGCCCCTGTACACACGCTTGATTCTCTTTCGGAGACATAGCAATCCATACGTTTTAAGATACTTACTAGTCAGGTACATTCTTAGGCGTTTAATTTGGGGTGTTGAGTCCATTTCGTTGAGCAAGGAGTAGCTCTTGTCTATTCCATATTTGGCTTAAGGAAATTTATCTGTGCTCATTTCAATCTCTGGTTTTATGCAGCACCCCAACTCACCTTTCCCCTTAAGCAAGCATAAGTTGGTTTTCTAAATTTGAGACCCTCTTCTGTTTTGTAATCCAGTTCCTGTGTAGCCAGGTTTATATTCCGTGTATTAGTGATATCTTATGATGTTTCTTTTTCTGTGTGACTTATTTCAGTTAGAATCATCATACCTGAATCCACTCATTATGCTGCTACGGGAATGATGACATAGATTTCATTGCTGAGTGATATTGCATTGTACGTAACTACCACAACTTCTTTATCCATTTTTCACTTTCTGCGATATTGAACTTCTACCGTAAATGGGGTTCTTGTAAACAGAGAGGTCACAAACTTTGGGGTGGCTGTGTCTTTTTGATTTTAATTTCCCTAAGCTATAGGACCATAAGTGGAAGTGCCCTAGGCTCTGTTGCTTTGTTTTTTAGATGTTTCAGGAAACACCATACACTTCTCCCGAGTGGCTGTTGGCAGTTTACATCCCGCCCATCAGCATTAACAAGGCTCCCAGTTCTCCATGGCCTGTCCTGCCTTTCTGGATTTTACACTTTTTTCAGATGGCCCTTTTGACCAGGGGGAAGTGAGACTTCATTGTAGTGCAGATTTCCTTTGCAAGCTTGCTTGGTTGGCCAAAAAGGGCGTATGCGTTTTTTCCTGAATATATTCAGGAAAAAACGCATACGCCCTTTTTGGCCAAGTGCATCATTGTCGACGTTCTGCCTCTTTTCCTATGCTTTAAATGCAATTCCAGTCTACCTCCTGAAATCGGTTTCCTGCAATTCTACCCCGCTTTCAAGTCCTCTTGGCAGGCTTACTTCACTATATTTTTGGACGATAGCTGTCATTTATAACTCTGCAGGGTTGTGAATTACAGTTCCACTGATCTCCTATCTTCAACTCGCTTTCATGTGAGCTGGCCGCAACACTGCAGGATTGCTTCGGGCCCTAATCTGGTTCCGGCACGGCATGCTGAGCCTTTGGTTAATTCCTCTTCTTATTGGGAAATGAGAGTTAAATTTGCCCGTCCAGACACCTCCAGCTAGTCTCTCATTGGTTCTCCCTATTCCTGTTCATCTTCCGCAGAAATTGCAAACTGGGCCAAACAGGAGGTTAAAGGTACTGACTCTCCAAGTCGGGAGAGTGTTAGTAAAGCATCTGCAATTTTGCACCCGAGTACCATGGGACGAGAACTGAGACATATTGGAACACGTCTCCCGATCACATGATTGATCATACTCTGGGTTCCACATGCATGCTTTAGCTGAAGGAAGAATCCCTTAAAGCTGGAGAGTTGAGACCCGTGGAATGGGTACCATGCAATATGACTTCAAAGGGTATTCGTTTGCTCACCGAACCTCTCCAATCCTATCACTGCTGCGTTTATGCCCCTGTACACACGCTTGATTCTCTTTTGGAGACATAGCAATCCATAGGTTTTAAGATACTTACTAGTCAGCTACATTCTTAGGCGTTTAATATGGCGTGTTGAGTCCATTTCGTTGAGCAAGGAGTAGCTCTTGTCTATTACATGTTTGGCTTAAGGAACTTTATTTGTGCTCATTTCAATCTCTGGTTTTATGCAGCACCCCAACTCACCTTTCCCCTTAAGCAAGCATAAGTTGGTTTTCTAAATTTGAGACACTCTTCTGTTTTGTAATCCAGTTCGTGTGTAGCCAAGTTTACATTCCGTGTATTAGTGATATCTTATGATGTTTCTTTTTCTGTGTGACTTATTTCAGTTAGAATCATCATACCTGAATCCACTCATTATGCTGCTACAGGCCTGATGACATAGATTTCATTGCTGAGTGATATTGCATTGTACGTAAGTACCACAACTGCTTTATCCATTTTTCACTTTCTGTGATATTGAACTTGTACCGTAAACGAGGTTCTTGTAAACAGAGCCATCCCAAACTTTGGGGTGGCTGTGTCTTTTTGATTTTAATTTCCCTAAGCTATAGGACCATAAGTGGAAGTGCCCTAGGCTCTGTTGCTTTGTTTTTTAGATGTTTCAGGAAACACCATACACTTCTCCCTAGTGGCTGTTGGCAGTTTACATCCCGCCCATCAGCATAACAAGGCTCCCAGTTCTCCATGGCCTGTCCTGCCTTTCTGGATTTTACACTTTTTTCAGATGGTCCTTTTGACCGGGAGGGAAGTGAGACTTCAATGTAGTGCAGATTTTCTTTGCAAGCTTGCTTGGTTGGCCAAAAAGTGCGTATGCGTTTTTTCCTGAATATATTCAGGAAAAAACGCATACGCCCTTTTTGGCCAAGTGCATCATTGTCGACCTTCTGCCTCTTTTCCTATGCTTTAAATGCAATTCCAGTCTACCTCCTGAAATCGGTTTCCTGCAATTCTGCCCCGCTTTCAAGTCCTCTTGGCAGCCTTACTTCAGTATATTTTTGGACGATAGCTGTCATTTATAACTCTGCAGGTTTGTGAATTACAGTGCCCCTGAGCTCCTTTCTTCAACTCGCTTTCTTGTGAGCTGGCCGCAACACCGCAGGATTGCTTCAGGCCCTAATCTGGTTCCGGCACGGCACGCTGAGCCTTTGGTTAATTCCTCTTCCTGGTGGGAAATGAGAGTTAAATTTGCCCGTCCAGACACCTCCAGCTAGTCTCTCATTGGTTCTCCCTATTCCTGTTCATCTTCCGCGGAAATTGCAAACTGGGCCAAACAGGAGGTTAAAGGCACTGACTCTCCAAATCGGGAGTGTGTTACTAAAGCGTGTGGAATGTTGCACCCGAGTACCAGGGGAGGAGAACTGAGACATATTTGAACACGTCTTCTGATCACACGGTTCATCATACTCTGGGTTTCACATGCATGTTTCAGCTGAATGAAGAATCCCTTAAACCTGGAGAGTTGAGACCCGTGGAATGGGTACCATGCAATATGACTTCAAATGGTCTTCATTTGCTCACCGAACCTCTCTAATCCTATCACTGCTGCGTTTATGCCCCTGTACACACGCTTGATTCTCTTTCGGAGACATAGCAATCCATAGGTTTTAAGATACTTACTAGTCAGGTACATTCTTAGGCGTTTAATATGGGGTGTTGAGTCCATTTCGTTGAGCAAGGAGTAGCTCTTGTCTATTACATATTTGGCTTAAGGAACTTTATCTGTGCTCATTTCAATCTCTGGTTTTATGCAGCACCCCAACTCACCTTTCCCCTTAAGCAAGCATAAGTTGGTTTTCTAAATTTGAGACACTGTTCTCTTTTGTAATCCAGTTCCTGTGTAGCCAAGTTTACATTCCGTGTATTAGTGATATCTTATGATGTTTCTTTTTCTGTGTGACTTATTTCAGTTAGAATCATCATACCTGAATCCACTCATTATGCTGTTACGGGCCTGATGACATAGATTTCATTGCTGAGTGATATTGAATTGTACGTAAGTACCACAACTTCTTTATCCATTTTTCGCTTTCTGCAATATTGAACTTGTACTGTAAAGGAGGTTCTTGTAAACACAGCTGTCCCAAATTTTGGGTTGGCTGTGTCTTTTTGATTTTAATTTCCCTAAGCTATAGGACCATAAGTGGAAGTGCCCTAGGCTCTGTTGCTTTGTTTTTTAGATGTTTCAGAAAACACCATACACTTCTCCAGAGTGGCTGTTGGCAACTTACATCCCGTCCATCAGCATAACAAGGCTCCCAGTTCTCCATGGCCGGTCCTGCCTTTCTGGATTTTACACTTTTTTCAGATGGCCCTTTTGACCTGGGGGAAGTGAGACTTCATTGTAGTGCAGATTTCCTTTGCAAGCTTGCTTGGTTGGCCAAAAAGGGCGTATGCGTTTTTTCCTGAATATATTCAGGAAAAAACGCATACGCCCTTTTTAGCCAAGTGCATCATTGTCGACGTTCTGCCTCTTTTCCTA